>NC_063170.1:58968207-59250707 GCF_023159225.1 Perognathus longimembris pacificus | reverse complement strand
ACGCATATATGAGTCAGATCGAGAATACATTTCTTTTTGGACAATGTCACTTGTTCCCTTGCTCTCTCCCAGTTTTTCCTCCTATCCCCACCTACATATAGATCATTTTCAACATAGTGTCTAGGGAATACCACTGCTGCATTTGTTCATCCTTCGTCCCACCTTTTCTGTGCCCTACCCAAGGAGAAATAAATGAACAAACAAGACAAAAGGAAAACAAAGCAAAAAATGAAAAAAGAAACACCTCTTGTACCCATTCCTGGGGTTTAATTGATAACTATTATTTTATATGATCCTATGCACGTAGATATTGAGCCTTTGTGATTCTCTTCTAAGAATATCCTCCTTGGGTCTCTCTCTCAGTGCCTAGATACCTGTGAATGTTGTCTCATTCAAAGGAAATGGAAAGACTTGGGAAAAATTGTATTATGCAAAGTAAGCCAGGTCTAAAGAAACATAGGTTTCATAGTTTGCTTCATTTGTGTTAACTAGAATGTGCCTATAAATCTACAAGTAAACACACTGGATGCTTAAAAATATGCACTGGGACGTGATAAATTACACAGGCCTCTAGGTGTTCACACAGTGAGATCACAGGAGGCTTGTAGGAGAAGATCACAAACGCTCAATAGCCTTGTGCGTCGGATTGTGTAAAAAATACTTTATGAAATGAACTCCAAGAAAAGGAGAGGAGATTTTTGTTGTTGATGATGTCTTTGAGCAACTCATTCTGAGCAGTAGAAGCAGTGTGTGTGTGTGTGTGTGTGTGTGTGTGTGTGTGTGTGCTAGGAGCTGAGTTGCATCATATATACTCAGTACATAAAACTCCTGAGTTAAAATTAACCTGGAAACCCAATAGATAACCAACTTGTGGCCCTTGAAAGTCAAAAATTAACTTCTCTGGTAAATGCCTCCTTGCGGTGGTGCAGTGTCCTTGTATCCTCAAGGAACTAGTTCCAGTACCCGGTGGATAGCACAGTGCGCAGATGGTACTTGGAGTTGCTTATATAAAACAGGGTACTAGCTGAGCACCGGTGGCTCACACCTGTAACCCTAGCTACTCAGGAGGCTGAGGGCTGAGGATCGGGGTTCAAAGCTAGCTCGGGCAGGAAAGCCCATGAGGCTTTTATCTCTAATTAACTACTCAGAAAAAAAAGCAACAAGTGGCGCTGTGGCTCAAGTGGTAGAGTGCTAGTCTTGAGCACAGAGGCTCAGTGACAGAGCCTATGCCCCAAGTTCAAGGACCAGGTCAAGCCAAGAAAAAAACAAGAAATAAACAGCCCCCCTCTCCCCACCAAAAATGGGGTACTAGTTGCATAGACCCCACAAGCATCTTACTGTGTACTTTGGTCATGTCTGGATTACATGTAATACTTGGTAAGATATTTGGTGAAATGTGAAGCCGTGCAAATAGTTGTTATACTTTTATTGTTTAGTGAGCAATGCCAAGGGAACAGTCCATACATGTTCAATACAGATGTAGTTTTTTGGGGGGGACATATTTACCATCCACCTTTGTGGAGCCCCAAGACACAAAGAACTCACTCGCCTGAGTCCTTTTACTAAGTGGATAACTTTACAGTAAATTATTTCCACACTTTAATTCTCATACCTTCAAAATGGCAATCCATGCCTTATTTGGCCTGTAATTTGATTAAGTAAATATAAAAACCCTTAGTACCTCTAATAGCAGGTGCCAGTTAGATATTAGTGATTATTGTTGACTTCTGTTTTATCTCTTCTTGGGGATAAAGACCAAATCTAGTTATTGGGAGGTGGGGGATGGGAGCATAGAGAGGAAGAACTAAATAAAAGAAGGCACTGGGGAAGTGGGGAGATTGATTATGGGCTGGGCTGGGGAGAAACAGAATGCTGTTTTCTACATAAAAATGTACTATCTAGCTGTAATGCATGTGGGTATTTAGGTTGCTGTTTGTTGTTTGTTTTTATTTTGCCTGTCCTGGGCTGTGAACTCAGGGCCTGGGCACTAACCCTGAGAAGCTGTTTCTGCTCTCTTCCACCAGAGCCACAGCACCACTTCTGGCTTTTTCTGAGTAGGTTTTTGGAGATAAGAATCACATGAACTTTCTGCCCAGGCTGGCTTTGAACCACAATCCTCAGGTCTCAGCCTCCTGTGTAGCTACAATGACAGGCGTGCCCCGCTGCACCTGGGTAGGTGTTTCGTTTGAAACTGGAAATAGAACCTTGCCTTCTGTGATTCAACCTCCTTCCATGGGACTGAGTTTGGTGGACACATCTACAACTCATGGGGATAACCACTGGTTTAAAAGGATCTTCAGGTCCCTGGCATTTTCCACTGTGTGTTTTAACCTGGGTGCTGGAATTCTTATCTCTTCCAAACAAAGAGTAAAGCACCCTGAGACACCAGTCAGAAGAGGAAGTGTGCGTTGCCTCGTTCTCTTGCTCCCTCCTTTCCCAGCCTGCCCTTTGCCCTCTTGTGAAATGGACTGTTTGCTCCAGCCCCTCTCCTGCGCCTGGGAAGTCACTTTGGTTTAAGAAACCCTTTTTCTGACTTGAGAAGGAAACATAGATCTTTTCTTCTACCCAGCAGAACTCAGACCCCTGTTGCCAAAGGACCCCATACATATGGGAGGTGGTGATGACCCCTGAAGGAGTGACGAGACTCGAGGCTGTCCCCTGTCTTTCTGGACGTTGCTGGAATGTACTAGAATGCTTCAAGGGTGGCTACTGATAAGCAGTCCACCTAGGTGTTTGGTTGAAGAGGGTTTGGGGGGCAATTGTGTCAGAGAGAATTCTCCACCTTCTTGGAATGGAAGAATGGAATTCCCCATTCTTGTGTCTTTTCATTCCCATTCATCTTTGCTTCTCTCAAGGCCCCTAAGAACAGCACTTGGCCTTTAGATGTCATTCAGGGAACACACACACACACACACACACACACACACACACACACACACACACACACACACACACACACGCTGCTTCTTCCATGTGGCTCTCCTCAGAGCTATTTAAAAGGAGTTGTGCTGAGCTCTGGGCCCAGGAGACATTGGGGCGCCACCCTCCAGGGCCTCCCCTCTCTCTCTACCTACAGAAGGCCTGAGTGTTTGTCTACCTGCCCAGCTCACCTTTCCTCAAACAAGGGAGCATTTTCTTTGCGTTTCTACAAACTTGCTCTCTGACCCAGCTGTTTGTTCCCTGATCTGGGGACTGAGGACTGTCTGTGGTCACACGTGAGGGGTAGGGGGCCTCCTGCCAGGATCAGCATGAGATGGGGGAAAAGCAAACACCCACACTGCCTTGGTTAGGAAGAATGTCACTTAATCCTAGTTGTTTGAGAACCCTGGAGTTTTTGGTTTACATAAAGTCCAGGTATACTGAATTCTTCTTGAACCTCTTTGTGTTTGATAAGAGTCTTCTTTCCTAAATCTGACAGCCATGACAGTTGTGTTACAGTTCAGCCTTGGGTATTCATTTCTATGTTTCACAATTTGTTTTGGCCTTCAGAGCAAGCAGTTTCCTTCCTTTTTGTCCTCCCTCCCTCCCTCCCTCCCTCCCTCCCTCCCTCCCTCCCTCCCTCCCTCCCTCCTTCCCTCCTTCCCTTCTCCTCCCTCCCTTCCTCCCTTCTCCTCCCCCCTTCCTCCCTTCTCCTCCCTTCCTTCCTCCCTTCTCCTCCCTCCCTCCCTTCCTTCCTTCCTTCCTTCCTTCCTTCCTTCCTTCCTTCCTTCCTTCCTTCCTTCCTTCCTTCCTTCCTTCTTTCCTCTTCTCTTTCCTATTTATTTTCCTTTCTCTTCTCTCTCTCTCTCTTTTTCTTTCCTAGAACTCATGTGTTTGATTTTTATGTGCAAGCATAAAGAACAAGCCTGGGGATTGGCTCCAGCGGTAAATGGTGTGATTGTCATTGCCTTGCTGTCTGTGGAACGCAAGCGATAGCACCGCCTTGGCAGCTTCCAGGCTCTCAAGTCCAGGAACCTCTCAGAGGTTCTCAAGGTGGGCAGGGAGTGGGATTGATACAGGTGCCATCTGGTACAGCATCGGCCCTGAGCTTTCCGCTTTGAGATCATGACGGTGATGTCGGATCTGCCATAGGTGGAGTGACAACTGTGTACCTAGGCTACAATGTTTCTTCATTCTGCTTTATTTAACTCTGTGTGTGTGTGTGTGTGTGTTAGAGTCAAAGGTCCAAGTGTCTAGCATCAAAAGTTTCTTGGAGAGACTTCATGAGGGAACCACGTGGAATTTGAAACTTGATTATAAAAGTTCTGCCAGTAAGTACCTGGAAATAGCCCTTCAAGTTTGTAGCTCACACCTTCTAAGCACAGTTAATGAGCAGATCTTTATTCTTTACAAGAGTCGCCAGGTGGATTTGGCTAATGTTGACTCCAGTCTTGGCTGCTGAGCCCTGTAGCTAATGAGGCCAAAGTGGGAATTCCTGCCTCTCATGGACCAGTTACCTTCGCTTTCTTTCCTGGCCACCGACGGCTCTCGGCAGCCAGCTGGCTGGTGGAGTGGTGAGGTGTTATGCAAGGTGCTGTGTGGATTAGCCCACACCCATGAGCCCCCCTGGGGAAAACCCTCACACACTGCTCCACTGACCAGGGGTCAAGCAGATTGTCTCCACGTTTGAAAGACAATAGGGTTGATGAAGGTTAACTGGAAAATGCTGATGTTGCCTAGAATCCTGGACTTTTGCCAGGACGGATGCAAACATCTAAAGTGATTTAGGGGAAGCAGTACCATGGTTCACTGATAGAAGAATGTGGAAAGAATGAAACAGTGAAGGGCAGGGGTACTTTAGATATACAGCCAGGAAGAGGGATGTGGCAGCAGTGTAAAAATACGTTTTGTAGACATGCAGCGTCTTCTAAAACCTTACTGCCTCTGGGGTCTGCATCTTAATGTAGATCCATTATGTTTGTAACTCTTGATTCCAGCTTATTGCCAAAATGGACTGTATAGATTAATTTTGTATTATTTACCTTTCATTTTATTCTTTTATTTTTTGTGTCAGTCTGGGGGTTTGAACTCGGGGCCTGGGTGTTGTACCTGAATGGTTTTGCTCAAATGCTCTATCCCTTTGAGCCACAGCTCTACTTTTGACATCCAGTGGCAATCCTCAGATCTCAGCCTCCTTAGTAGCTACGGTTACAGGCTTGAGCCACTATAGCCGTTTATTAAGGAATTGTAGAAAGCTTGCAGTTATTGGCTACTTTTTGTGTTTTAAACAAACAACGAAGAACATAAGACTGTTCTGAAGACAAATATTTGCATAAGGCATTTTAGGCTTTTGACACCTGTATTTAAAAAAAAAAAACACCAAGCAAAAACTCCAGCAAGATTTATCCTAAACGTAATTTGCAAAATGAAATGAGAGTGATTTCACTATCCTGCGTAGTAACTGATGGATTTATTTTTGTAGGTTGCATTCACATTTTGCAACAATAAAAGTGCAATAAAGAGTTGTTGGGAAAACAATTGTACAGCAGAGATTTGAAGCCATTCTTACATTGCCTCGCTACACATTATTGTTTCCCAAGGGAAGAAAATTAGACCCAGAGAAATTGTGACTTTCCTAGGGTCACTTGGTTAGAAGGTTGGCGGAGCTTTTGTGAAAACCTGTTTTCTTCCTGTCTTTCTTTGCACTCCTCTCTAAGCTTAGTGATATTTCCAGGGAGGAGCCTGTTGCTATTTGTGTGTGAGCAACAGAGCTGTCCTGATGGCATGTAATGAGCTGATTATAAGCTTGATGACTGGAAGTATCATTCTCTTTCTTGTCCTTTCAAGGAACAAATGCAGTGTATTGCTTTATAGTCCCAACAGTCTTTTGATATCTCTAGATACAAAATTGACTTGTCTTTTCTTTGTTTTGTCAACTATTTAGAGTAAGATTACAATCCTACTGAATCTGGGTTAAGAAACAAAACAACAGCTATTACGATTCTTGACTACTCTCTTTTTCCTTTTAAAATAACTATTATCCATGTTTCCTTTAACCATGTGGCAATCTATAACTGTGGAGGTTGTAAAATATGTAACAATTTGGTTTAGCTCCTTTATCTTTCCTCCGTCTTCAAGATCTTATGCTTGATCTAATTTACAAATAGCTGGCAAGACTGTTTGCAAAAAGACTACCCCACTTATAAAATTTGACTGATCATTAATTTCTTTAGGACTTTGAAAGATTAGTCTGTTTTGGAAGGGGAGCTGTAGGTTTCTTTCTTTTTATTTTTGTTGGTTGTGGGGCTTGAACTCGGGGCCTGGTTACTGTCCCAGAACTCTTGCACCCAAGGCTAGTAGTCTGCCACTTTGAGCTACAGCGCCACTTCCAGTTTTCTCCAGTTCAGAGATAGGAGTCTCACGGACATTCCTGGCCTGACTAGCTTTGAACTGTGATCCTCAGATCTTAACTTCCTTAGTAAGTAGGATTATAGGTGTGAGCCACCAGTGCCCATCTGAGTTGTAGATTTAGATTTTGCAAATGAGATCTTTTTCTCCATTACCGTTGTTGCAAATGCACACATTTCCTCTTATTTTTAATAAGCATATATTCGTTGTCTGGTTTCACTGTGTATCCACGCCGACTCTGCTCCCTCTCAACTCTTCCCCATCTCACCCCTCTTCTTAAATTGGTTTCAACAGCCTCACTTAAAAATTTGTTTAAACTTTGTGCACTGGGAGTACTTTCCTGACCAACAGGCTGTCTTTTCTTCCTTGCTTTTCCTCTTTAAGAAAAATTCAAATGTCTTCCTTGTTGTATAGTTCACTTCGTTTCTCTGATATGTCTTTTGGGAATATCAAGGCTGAAGTAGGAATAATCAATGCCATAACACTTTAAAAGGCACAAATCAGTTAAAAGAAGTATATGAAACATTATTAATTACTAAAAGATTTATACCTTGTATACAATATCCTAAGGTTTTTTAATGAAAGGATTTAAATATATATATTTGCTTCTTTTTATTAGTACTATTGAGTAGTTGTTCAAAGGAGTTATAATTCCATAAGTCAGATTATGAATACAGTGTTTCCTTTGTTCTCCCCATTAACCTCAAGTTATGTAGTTATTTTTTAACATAATATATATAGAAAATAATGAATATATAAGCTCATCTCTTTTTTTTAACCCTGTTATTACACTGGTATATTTCAATACTAGTTTTCCTAAAAGATACAGATAAGGGAATTGTTACACATGCATGTATGCATATCTGTGCACTTCATATGTAGAGACACAAAGGCTTACATAGTAAATAAGAGAATTTCATATCTCTTCAAATACATACACAAGACAACCACTTCAAACACGGGGGATTTTACTGGAGATCGCTTGTACCTTTATGTGGTGGTCTCAGGTTTCTGTCACTTTCTTTGTTGGCTGTGTTTGAAAGCAGTTGAGTAAGCCAGAGAGACATGGGACATCCGGCTGTAGACACAGAATTAGGGGACTCAGGTCAGTAGCACCCAGGTTTTCTGTGGGCTTACAAACCCACTTTATTCTGTGGCAGGAACTGCAGGAGGTCTGACTGTAGGCCAGACTCGTGGCCACAGTGTCTACGTGACCTACTGAGGGCTGCAGGGATGTCGCTTGCCACACACACACCTTTGGAGATGAGCTACCTCCTCGCTTCCCTACACATCACAGTGTGGAGGCCTCTGCTTCCATACAGCCCGTGGCCGAGGCTAGTGCCATTCACTTAGGAGGTGACCAGAACACCTTGCCAGCAGACGTTGCCACCGTTCCCAACCAGGGATTGCTGCCTACTTCACCCTGGGTCCTTCTCCATCCCTTTTCAAGTGGAAATTTTGCAAGACGACTTCTCCAGCCTGCGTAGTACAATTTGGCTGACAGCAGTTTCTGGCAAAAGAAATAACCAAATTATTATTCAGTCATGGGTTTTTAACAGCCGCAAAGCAAGTGGATGTTAACTAAATGATGCAATTTATTCCCTTCCCTCTTATTGCCAGCTTGCCTATTACAGAGCGACTGCCAGTTTTCAATAAGTGGTACCCAGATGGTATTCGCATGCCGCCCACTTGGTTACAGAGCCGAAGCGGGGAATAACTCGGCAGACACTACAAGCTGTGGGTCAATTGAGGGGGAATGCCTGTTGCTTCACAGTTTTGCATATGTAAATCTGTTAATGTTATGTCAGTATTGTGCGGGCTAAACACAAGCATTGCCTTTCTCTGGGGGCCCAGCTGAACTTGGACCATGGCCCAGTTGTACCGAGGCTCGGAGCGAGAAGCTGCATTTGGAGGATGCTGCACAGCCTGCCTCCCTCCAACTTCTGCTCTTGCCTTGTCGGCAGCAGAGCCGAGCCGGACGCAGGAAGTGCCTGCCATAGGCCAAGTCCATAATAGGACAGGCAGGCCTGGTTTTATGAGCTGGCTGTGGAGGCCGGAGGAGTGTGAGTGTGTGTCTATTTTTAGGCCAGCCTTCAAGACAGTTCCTTTGGCCCAGTCCACGCCTGCCTGCCTCGCTCGCTCACACTCTCCTCTGTGTGTCTGCCACACTTCTGCTCTCCATTTCATCAACTGCAGATGTGGCACACAGCCGGCTTCGAAAAGTCATGAACTGTGTCGTCTGCGCGCCATAACAGCCAACATCTGCGGCGACTGGAGAAACAGAGAGAGAGAGGGAGAGAGAGAGGGAGAGAGAGAGAGAGGGAGAGAGAGAGAGAGAGAGAGGGAGAGATCATTTTCGGGAATGTGTTCAAGTGCCCCAACTTAGCCTCTAATCCAGCCTGTGCAGACAATTATTTTACGCTAATTGCATCAAGATAGCAGCCATAAAAAACAAGATTCAGATCTCTCTGCCCTCCCCTCCTCCCCCCTGCCTGCCTATGAAAGTGGTAGTCCTCAAGGGGAGTCCTTTCTTCTTTTATTTTTTTTATTGTGGTTGGTTTCTTGTTCTCGAAAGCTTATTACATTGGTGCAAACAACAACAAAAAATGCCATAAAAAGGCAAGACTCATAATCTGCTTAAGAGCTAAAAAGACCAATGGTGTTGGTTGAACCAATGAAAATATTCCTGCAGGTATTGTAAAATTTATGTGCCATATGAAAGACATTAAGGGTGTTGTTGTTATTGTTTTTTCACGGACGAAAATGTTCATTGTTGAACCATTTTTGTAAATTATTTTAATGCTGCGTTTCTGCCTAAACCTCATGATTTTGATATATAAACCAGTTTAATGTGTTCTGCGCAGACCCTGGCTTTTCTTACATTTTATATATTGGAAAGCTGTGTTTGTATTGGACCTGCTGGTTTCTTTCATACTGCAAAAATCTGTCTTGTGTGGCACTGTGCCAAGGGGCAAAGGAATAGTTTGGTCATAGCTAAACCTTGAGTGTTGATTTTCTTTTTTGAGTCCTGAAAACTAGACAGACAGGACTATGTTAATAACTATCCAGGAGGTGGTAGTTTTAACAAAATATGAGTTAATTCATATTATAAGAATAGCATCGTTTTAGAATTGACTTCATCTAGGTATATTGGTGCGTGCTTAACTCTTCATGCCTTCAGAAAAGCAATAGCATGGTAGCGTAATGTGTTCCGTGTCCTGGTCTCAACTTTTTTTTCTTTTCTTTTTTTTTTTTTTTATAAAATGCTCTCAGAGCAAATTTTGGTGACTGATGCATTCCAGGCTCTTGGGTTCTCTTGAAAAATTTGTTTCTATGACTTTTTGCCATGTCTGTGGTACAGCGAGAGTAGCATGCTCCTCTGCTCACATTTCCCATCTCAAAACTTCGTCGGAAAGAGCCAGATGGAAATATGCACATTATTTTTTTTATCTTTTGTCCTTCACACTGTAACCTTATCTGCAGCATATCTAAACATGTAGCAGAAAAATTTACTATGTGAAAGCAAAGGAATGATTTAGAATATGGACCAGCCTGGGAGCGAAGGCTCAAGATGTACTTTATTGAAGCAAATCTTTCCACTGGCAAACTATACCTTTTATTATTATTTTTTCTTTTTAGAAGAAGCAGTATCTGATTAGTTCTGAGGCTTCATAAGGATACTTTTAAATATGCTCACAGACTCTTCTTACTTAACCTAGGCTGAGAACTGTCACTGGCTTCGATAAAGGTGTAAATATGCAGGCCTTGAGAGGTGATTATCTAGTAATGAAAAGCTTAAATGAAGAGCAAAGCAGTAGAATCACAGAGCTGCAAAGGCCTGGCAAATCAGGGGCTTCGGGTCACCGTAGCCAGGGACTTGTTCAAAGGCACCCAGACCCAGAACTGTCCCAGTGATCACAGGAGACAATATGGTCTCCTGATTCCTAGTTTTTTTTTGTTTTGTAGTTTTAATGGAAAAAAATAGTTGCATCTTTTTACTATGGGTTCTGCATGCTCTTGTTCTAACAAAGGCATAAGGACAGTTGTTTTCTTTCTAAACTTAAAACTGTGATAGCAAGCAAATGAATAACTAGTTAACATTGCTGTATGAGGATATTGAATATTTGCAGAATTTAAAAGTGCATTCATAAGCCAGGCACTAGTGACTCACACCTATAATCCACACTACTCAGGAGGCTGAGATCTGAGGATCATGATTCAAAGCCGTTTGGATCAGGAATGTCTAGGAGACCCTTATTTCTAAATAACCACTAAGGAGCCCAGAGTAGAGGTGTGTTTCTAGTGGTCAAGTACCAGCCTGGAGCAAAAAAGCTGAGGGACAGCACCACCCAGACTCTGAGTTCAAGCATGCACATGCGCACAAATGTATTCCTTATGTGCGTGTGTCTATGGCATGTTGGAGTCAAGTGACCTGGATTTAAAGTCCACGGTGGCAATTCAGGTGATGCTTTCTCTGCTCTAAAATAGTTTCTGTACCTGTGTAGATGTTCCTTCATTTTCAGTGAGATTACATTCCAGGACACCCATCATAAGCTGAAAGTACTTAAGAGTATAGAAAATGCATTTAATACACCCGGCCTCCTGAGCATCCTAGCTCAGCCATGCTGTCTACACTAGAGTCTGCCTTGTTTGCCTTGGAATCTCATCTATTTGGGAGCTGGAGATCAGAAAGATTCTGGTTTCTGGCCAGCCCTTGTAAAAAATGAGATGGATCCTTATCTCAACAAATGAGCCATGTGTGGTGGGGCATGGTTGGAATCCCAGCTGTGTGCGAGGCTGAAGGCAGGAGGATCACGGTCCATGACTGGACCTAGACAGAAGTCCTGAGATACTATCTGAAAAAGCACAAAAAAAGAGAAAGACCGAGAGCTTGGTTCATGTGGTAGGGCACCTGCTTAGCAAATGCAAAGCTCTGACTTTAAACCTCAGGACTTAAAAGTTGGGAACTTGGGCTTCATCACAATTACAAGCTTTTGTGTTTCAAAGAACACTTTCAAAAAGTGAAAAGACAGCTCACAAAGTTGGAGAAAATGTTTGCAAATCATATTACCTGATATTACTAGATCTATTTCTAGCCAGGGTCTGGTGGATCTTGCCTGTAACCTTAGCTACCGAGGAGGCTGAGATTTGAGAATCATGCTTCAAAGCCAGCCTAGGCACCAAAGTCCTAGAGACACCATTTCCAACTAACTATCCAAGAAGCCAGACTGGAGGTGTGGTTCATGTGGTAGAATGCCAATCATGAATGAAAAGGCCAAGTGTGTGTATGTGTGTGTGTGTGTGCAATGTATATACACGTGCGCACACACACACTGTTTCATACAGTAGAATATAATTCAGCCACACAAAAGAATGAAATACTGATTTATTTTACAGTATAAGGAAACCCGAGGACAGGCCGAGAGTCTAGACAGTAAAAGACCACATTTTAAATAATTTTGCTTACATGAAATACCCAGAAAGGGTAAATCCATTGAAATAGAAAGTAGACTAGTGGTTGTAGGGTGCTGTCAGTAGTGGCAGTAGGGAGAGCTTGCTAGTAGATGCAAGGTTTCTTTCTGGGGTGAAAAAGCTGCTGATAAAACTGATTCTAACAATGAGTTCACGAGACTTACATATACTGAACAGCATCCAGTTGCTGCTTTGTTTGTTTGTTTTTCACAAAGGTCAGATTTTGTGAAATTACATCTCACTAACAACACTTCAGTACATCTCTATACTTCTTAACCTGTGAAACAACCACAGTCAATAATGTTTTCAGGTTCAGGGCTACAGCAAACCTTCTGTGATGGGCTAGGTGTAAATGTTTTAGCGTGTATAGGATGCGATTTCTCAGCTCTCTCAATTGTACCATTGGACTAAAGTAGTAGCCATGACCAATCTGTAAAGGGGTGTACATGCATGTGATCCAATAAAACTTTATTTGTGCACTCCGAAATTTCACTTTCATGTACGTTTCTTGTAAGGTTAAGAGGAAGTAGTATTTTCCTTTTTTCTTCCCAGTGATATGAGAATATCCAAGTCTCTCTTCTTAATTTATGGAGTGAAAGATTCAGGGGGTCAGAAGGGGTTCGATGAGTACTTGGTCAGGAAGTACCTTTTTCGACTGTGCTAATAAAACTTTAACTATCGTTTAACAACTTCTCGAGGGGGTTATTTGTCTCGCCTCTACCTCACAGAGACAACCACTGAGAATTCCCGAGGCGGAAGGAAGTCACCCCACAGTGGTTACGCGTTGGGGCTGTCAATCATGATTTCCTTCCTCACCTTTCTGCACCAGGCCTGGCATCCTAGAGCATCCTAGCTGTGCTCAACACCTTGCGCTTCCCTCGGTCCCTTGCTTGACCACAGTCCCTAGTTTGACCGTTGTCGTTTCTAGTCAGTCACGAGGGTGGAGGACACCTTTTCTTTTCTTTTTTTTTTTTTTCTGAACAGCCACTTTCCTTTTCTTCTCCCATCCTCTTTCCATATTGCTTAGCCAATGCCAAGCTACCAAGCCTGCAGGAGAACAAGCCCACCACCTTGCCTCCCTCTCAGCCTTTGCTGTGACTCACTGCTACTGGGAAGTGGATGCCTCAGCCACCTCTTGACCCGGGATCCAGCCAGAACCCAGGCCGCCTTGCTGGCTGCTCTTCTCTCAGGGTATCATCCGTCTTTCGGCAGGCGGGTGGCTGGCCACCCTGGAGACCCTCCCTAGTGACAGATTTTTTTTTTTTTTCCTTTAAGAGCCTTTTGTTTCATGTAGTCCCCAGAGCCTGGTTAGGACCTTCTGGGAAGTTGAGACCTTCCATTCAGAGATCGCTTGGACTCGGTGCTTTGCTTCCCCCTCAGCTGTGTGTCTTACCTCTGTGGATTCACGGCAGGCCTTCCCTCCATGGCTCAGCTGGGCAGAGGAGGCGGGGAGGTAAGTCACTTTCCCATCGCTGCATGTGTGTGGTAGTTACTGCTCAGGATGTGTGCTCCATTAGGACATTGCCTGTAGGGAATCTCTTCCCGCCAGTTCTCAGAGTCTCAGACAGGCCATCAACACTGACAGTTGGCATCACGTCATGTCAGAAATGTGTCACGTGGTACCAAGTGCCTTTCCCATAGGCTGACACCTAGCTGTGGGCGTCTTCTCTGTTCAGTTCCTTTCTCCAACACTCCTGCATTTCCACCTCTTACCTGTCAAGCTTGTCCTGTGCAAGCTATGCTTTCCATGTTCTCCTAAGACAGAGCCAACAACTCTACCACCAAGAAAAAGGAACAAGAGGAAAAAACCCAGAAGTATATAAGTGACGATAAGCTCTTTCTGATCCATAATCTAGTTGAGAAGAGAGTCCTTCTCACTCGCTTAGACTGTGTCCAGCACTAAAATGCATTCTGTCCAAAGAACGAAATTGCTCTGGGCCTGCAGCTGCCTGGGGTCCCTGGGCCGTAGAGGCATTGGCACTGGAGGAGAGAGGGTTGGTGAATCGTGGCCTCTCAGTTCCTGGGTCACAAGTGAACTGTTTAAAGTCTAGCAGCTTAGCTTCTTGGGACAAAAATGTGGAAAAAAAAATACTTGGGTTGGGGGAGATTATTTGGTTGTAAGGAATGGGAGCAAATTTGTTGGGATGACTTAGGTGTTGGGGAGTCTCGGAGGAAGTGGGGGCTGGAATTTTTCTGAAAACACGATGCCTTCTCTCTGCATTCTCGTGCTTCTGTGTCTCTCGGCTATGTTTCATTTTTCTCGCTCCCTCTAGACTGCCTGGACAGTAGTTCCGAACACAGTCCCTCTTGCTTAGTGTCACCTTCGGTCCATGGGACTTTGATGATGAGAAGATCGTATACCTTGTTCCATTCCTGTATTGGTGATCTTGCTTGAAGTCTTGGTGTGGCCAGGAGCTAAGAGATCAGCCAAGGAGTAGTGCACAGGCGGCTGGGGGCATTGGGTAGGGTGCTGTAGGGGCCACAGAACCCGGGGGTCTCCAGGACTGCAGTACACTTGTGCCTTAATTCTGGCCCCACTCACTGTGGCCAGTGAGTGTCTGTGGCAGTTCCTGTCTGGGCACCTTCTCTGCACCGTCGCTCCCCTGTGTGTTGAGCTGCTGCCCTGAGGTTAGTTTGCTCTCTACGTTGTACCTGGAGGTTAGCTTCTGAAGCCAGCACGTCTGGGTGAAAATTGCTCGGCTAAGATTTCCCCTGGACGTTGGGGGTCAACAATAAGTAAGTGGGCCGCTGGTGGTTGGGACCTGTGGGAGGTGGACCCAGGAGAGGAGCATCAGCTTTTCAGCTCTTCTTGCTCCAGGGTTTTTTGGTCAGAAATTTGCACTACTAATAAACTCACTTTCCTTTTTCCTCAGGGTTATTGTAGGTGCTGTGTGGGAGGGAAGCCTGAGTGCAGTAGGATTTCATGAGGCCTCACCCTCAGTTGCAAGTTTAGGGGAAGGATGTAAAGGATTTGATTGGCCCCGCTGAGGCTGTGTGTGTGTGTGTGTGTGTGTGTGTGTGTGTGTGTGTGTGTGTGGTGCCCAAGCAGATCTGGCTGGAATTGTCAGCAAAATGCATGAAATCCTTAAAGTTTTAATTTATGATTGGAGAATGTGGGAAGGGAAGTTGAGATTTAGAACAGAAAGCATGATGGGGGGGCGGGCATCGGCAGTTTATGGTTGTAATTCTAGCTACTCAAGAGACTGAGACCTGAGGGTCATGGTTTGAAGGCAGCCTGGACAGAAAAGTCCATGGGACTCTTACCTCCAATTAATCAGAAAACAGACAAACAAAAAGGTAGAATGCCAGCCTTCAGCAGAAAGCTAAGGGACAGTAGTGCCCTGTCCCTGAGTTGAAGCGCTGATACTGGCACACACACACACACACACATACACTCACACAAACACACAAATACACACAGTGAGAATGGACCAGACAAACCACACCTGTGAAAAGTGACGAAGTTCCTTCCTCATAGCCACTTGAGAAGCTATGTGGAAGGCATATTTACAGTCCTTTCTTTGCCTGCTTCTGAGGGGATAATGGAGGAGGGCATTTTAGAAAATGTAAATGAATCCTTGACTGATACATACAGCAAAATTGCACATATTAATTGGGTGCTAGGTGATGTTTTAATAGATATATACAGCGTATAATGTTCAAATCAAGTGAAACAGAAGCACCTCTTCAATCATTGATTGTATCTTTTCCCTATTTTGCCTTATTGGGATCAACTCAGGCCTTGCGGTTTCTGGACAAGCAATCTGTCGCTTGAGTACTTGCTGGTATTTTCTTTTGGTTGCTTTATTTTTTGAGGTAAGGTTTCTCACTTTTGCCCAAGTCAGCCTTTTTCATTTGTTTCTTTGTGGTAAGCCTTTCAAAATCTTTTCATCTAGCTTTTTGAAATGTATCCTGTGTTGTTTATCTTGTTTCCACAACACTTTTGTTGTTGTTGTTGTCAGTTGTGGGGCTTGAACTCAGGGCCTAGGCACTGTCCCTAAACTCCTTTTGCTCAAGGCTAACGGTCTACCAATTTGAACCACATCACCATTTCTGATTTTTCTGGTGGTTAGTTGGAAATAAGAGTCTCATGGGCTTTCCTGCCTGGGCTGGCTTTGCACTGAATCGTGATCCTCAGATCTCAGCCTCCTGAGTAGTTAGGACAACAGGTGTGAGCCAGCTACCAGTGCCAGGCCAGAATTTCTATCTAACTGTAACTCAGTATCCACTTATCTACTCCTCTTTATCTCTCCTCAGGGCTTTTGTTTAATGTATGAAGGATACAACTCAAATCCTTCTGCTTCATACGCAGGTGCTTTCACCACTTGAGCCCTGCTGCCACCCTTGCTTTGCCTTGGTTATTCTTTGGGGGGTAAGGTCTCTCTTGATTCTTAGGCTGGCTTGGCCAACATTCCTCTGAACTTCTCTGGCAGATGGCAGGTGCACAACCCTGTCACCAGTGTGCCTCACTGTTGGCTGAGATGGCATCTCATGAACTTGTGACACGGCTGGCCTAGAACCTCAATTTCCTGCTCTCTTCCTCTCAGGCAGCTACGGTAACAGGTTTGAGCCACCATGCCCTAATAAGATGTGTGTTTTTAACTTGATAAAGTAGATCAATGTACACTAATTTTGAGAATACTGTTTTTAGGAAATAAAAAAAATGTTGGGCTCTTTTTACTACCTTAAAAGTAAGCATTTTTAATCCTGGAGGTAACTAATCATAGGGTTTTTCTTTTGTTGTTGTTGTTTTGAACAGTTAGACTCTGAATTGTCACAAGAGAGTAGGGCCTTTGCTGTATTCTGTATCGACCTTATGAAAACATCAAAAAGTTCTTTCTGCAGAATGAAAGAGTTGCATGTATAGTGGAGGGGCTACAGGCTGGAATCGCTTTGAGAATAAATACGTGTCTCTTTCACAGCGTGTCTTAACTGATGAATGTGAGATTGTGAAGTGACATTGCAGTTTTATTTCATATTACAGAAGTTAGTATTTTTGTAGCTACTGAGCTCTCATTGCTACAGAAGTAGCTGTTGGAACGAGTAGAGTGTAACCTTAGCTTCTAGAAGATTCCAAAGTCCTTACTTCAGTCAAGTTGCAGGAGCAAGATATATCACCTGGGGGGGGCCTGTGCCTTGAATGAGTTGTTCATGTTTCCATGTTTCCTTCAGGGATGAACTGTACACACACACACACACACACACACACACACACACACACACACACACACACACGCCCCTCTTGAAAATTTCTGCTTAAAAACAACTTTTGAAGTTGCTGCTCGAAGGGTGCAGTGGGTTGGAGTGGCCATTGTACAGGCAGCTATTGCTTAAGGCACTTTCTGTTCTTGTTGCGAGACAAGGGCGGGACAGGCCTAGAGCGAGGAGAAGCCTCATCCCTTTGCTTTTCCTGCCAAATGCAGAAAAAAAAAAAAAACCCAAACCACCCCACCTTCTCTTTGCCTCCTCTTCACAACAGGACATGAATTGGGAGGAGATTTTTTTTTTTTTAATAACACTCAGAGTTTTAGTAAGCAAGTTATTTTTATAATTTCCTACCCTAAGGAAACCTAGGTTAACACCATTTTTTTTTTTTTTTTAAGGAAAATCATCCAACTAAGGATCTGCTCTGTCATGCCCACTGTTTGGGGTCAGAATTAATAAATAAGACAAGAGCTACCTGGAGTGGATTGGTGGGGTGGGAGGGGGGCATCTCTACTTCTTGGTGTTTGAATAGCAGCTGAGTGGTTTCTTTATCACATCAGGGGAAGGCGGATTTCAATGAGAAGAAAAGGAGACTGCTTATAAGTTCTGTGGAATCTGGGAGGACTTGACTTCATAAAAAATAAACAAATAAAGGGGAAGGTCGGATTGTGCATGTAAAAGCCACAGACGAGACAATTTCTTTACAGCACTCAGAAATAGACCAAACTCGGAACTTGGGCGGTGCAGTGCATTTCATGCATCTTCCATTTACCTCCATAATAAGGTAGAGTCATGGAACATATCAGGTCTAGAGGACACTAAGATTGAAGGAGCTGTCTACCCACACACTTAAGTTCCCCATCAAGCCCTTCCTGTGTGGGTTCCAACTTGTTGGCTCATCCCAGACACTTTTGGCTTGAAGATTACTACCTTTACCTAGTCAGAGCTGATAAATCATTCCCCTCCCACACGATCACACTGGAGATAACCTTGCTGTCAGGTAGGAAAGCAAAAGAAAAAAGAAGCTCAGGAGAACATCACTCTTCTCTATCCTTACAAGGCAGAGAGTTCCTTGTTTCTGAATTCATTTCTGCTTTTCTCCTTCCTCCTCTTCCCCTTTCTAAACCATCTCCTTTTCTTTATATTTCTGATGTATTTCTCAAGCATATTCACTCTTCAACCAGTGTGAGCTGGAAAACACATTATCCTGATTTTTTTTTTTTTTTTGCTATGGCAAGTTCTAGTCCATTCCTTTAAAACAGTAGTAGTTTGCAGACTTAACTTGAGCTAAGTAGGCTCTCAGTGGTTTCTTGCTAAGAGCCCTGGCTGGCAGAAGTGGCAGAGCCTTCCCAGGTGACCTTGGGAGGTGATCCCTTGGGAAATCCCATCTCATCAGGGCCCAGGAATTGAATCCTAAGCCTCGATTTGAACGGATATCTCCTACTTTGCCTGAGCCTCACCTTTAGTCCTGGGCCCGGAAGAAATTATATTTATTTATGTGTGTACTTGCTCAGGAGTAGAGATTGTGGAAACAAGGAACAAAGGTCTTATTCACACCTGCACTGAGATTTAAACACGAGGAAGTGAAGAATAAATTTTAGTTTGGCTGTTTTAAATGGTGCCATAGGAAGGACTTTGAGGATAAGAGCCTATCTTCCTTTTCCCTTCCCAGCTGATAGAGTTTTTCTTGAGGATTTCACCCACATTTACTGAATGGGGTCCTGTGGCCCTGGATTCAAAATGCAAATTCTACTAGTGTAGTTCACATCCAAGCTAAATTGCTTCATCTTTGGCTTTCTAGATATCAAGCAGAGATAATACACCTACTTTGTGTGGTTGTGTATCCAAATGAGATGGTGTGTATGCAGTGCCTTCGGTGTGACAATTCCCTTTGGATAGGGGCCGTGTGACAGGAAATCACACTGGTTTCTTTTACCTGCACTGTCAAGGGAGAATGCTTGTGATCACATGGGTGTATTGGGCCCCTTTTCCAGGCCAGTCAATTTTTCGGTTGGGTGTACTGTAATTCAAGGTTGAGAACTCAGTCCCGTAAGACTGCTCCCACTTAAAAACAACAAACAAACAAAATGGATGAAAAGCTCAGGCTGACACCTAGGCTTTTGACCAACTGACTGTTGATTTCCCACAGTGATCCCCCTTCTGGACACCCCACCCCACCCTGAGCTTGCTCCTTTGCTAGAGTGATGTGTCGAACTCAGTGAAACTCTTCTTGCTAGTGGTTTATTATACAGGGTGTTACAAAGGATGCAATGAACAGCCAATTAGAAGAGGTTCACACAATAAAAGATGCGGAAGGTGCTCAGAGCTTCCTTCCTTTCTCCAGGCACCTCTACCTGTTGAGCTGCCTTCAAGCTCTGCAAATCTTGTCCTTTGGGGGTGTTTAGGGGACGTTTCCTTAAGGAAGCATAATCTATCGCATCATTGGCCCTTGGTGATCAATTTAACTTTGGATCTCTCCCCCCTCCTCTTGAGAGGTCAGAGGTCAGGAAAGGGTGCTGACCCAAAGAGACTTGGGTCAGACAACACCCACATTAAGATTTTGTGTGTCCCTTATCCACAAAGTTGGGGACCCCAAAGGATTCCTTGCATTTTGAAGGATTTTGGAATATTTGCATAGACTTCACTTGAGCATCGGTTCTCTGAAAATCAGAAAGAGGAAACATTTTGAGTGTTGCCATTATGATTCAAAGGGTATTGTATTTTGGATTCTCAACTTGATGACATGCAACCTGTACTTTCAGACTTTGATTTAGCTTAAATGTAAATGTGAGGACAGTGTTGTTTCAGCTAAATGTGCATGTCAAGAATTGACATAAACTTACAGGTATCTATAAATTCAAGGTGAAGCCCTTTGATTGTCCAAGTGAAAACCTTTCAGAAAGTCATGTCAGGACCCAACCCCACATCATTTAGATGGGGCAAGGAAGAATGTGATTGAATTATTTTATTTTGTACGATTGACTTCAGGATCTGATATTCGGCTGGTTTGGCTTTTGCTTTTCTTTTTCTCCATCGCAGAAAAGCCTTGTGAACTGAAACCTGAATAGTGTTTTACAGATATAGTACACCACTTGAGGCAAAGTTTTGCCTTATATGGCGTTCTCTCAAAACGAGAAATGTTTCTTAGCTTAGTGTTACTGGTAGTCAAACATTTCACAATCGCTATTTGTTGAAGATACTTTAGATACAGAAAGTAAAGGATGCCTCCTTGGGCTTTGTGCTTCACGTTGGGGCCACATTCTCTGAGCTTCTCCGTTGCTATTCCTTAGGGCTTGGCTGACTTTTATGTGACTTGTTCTGCGGGCTGGCTCAACACAGTCTTCTTTTCCTTAGGAAGCCCAGCCTCCTTATTCATTTGGTTTGTGTGATTTAAGTGTTTCTTCAAATTGTTCCCCCCTCTACAGAAATCAGGACAAAAGAGTATGAATTAACTAATTTCAAATTAATCTGTGACCTTTGTGTTCCCTGACAGGCCTGGAATGGAATGCCGATGGTTCTTATGCTTGGATATTGTGAATAATTTTGGAGGGCACTAGAAGGTCAAATATTATTTATTATTTCTCTGAGTTGGCTTGATGGCAATCACGGCTCCATGGAAGTCAATCAAGTCTCTTGATAATTCTATTTAGGCAGTATATAATTAGGCATTTAAAATTAGTTAAGTGTCTGTTTTGCTATGCATTTCACATTCTCTTCGGGGAAGCGTGTTTATGAGATGACTTTGGGCACATCTTTTAACTTGTTTTTCCCCCCTCTTTTTCACTGAGCTGAGAGTTTGAAAGTTAGGGAATTTTTTTTTTTCCTACTTGTATTACCTGTTTGTCAGCAATTTACTGGAGTTGTTTTTAGTATAACACTGAGCCAGTACTGGGAGGTGTAAGCACAAACATGTTTTCATAAACGGAACAAAAAAGAAACCACAATAGTGCCTGCATTGTTGGGGATTCGAGTTTTCAGATGTGTGAGCACTAACCAACAATGAGCCTTCTATCCACAAAGTCCCTTTCCTTCCCCCCCCCACCCCCCCGCCCCTCCACATTGCCTCCATCCTGAAGACATCAAAGTCTTTCTGGAATGACCCAATGTTTGCATCAGCATTGGGAAAGATCATCTATAAATTAAAACGTAGGGTAGTGGGTGAGCAAGCTATAAAATAAAGAGGGCAGGCTATAATTTAGGAGGGAACAGTTTTATTTGAAATCAAACCATAGGTATCACAGGAGGAATTGTTTACAAGTCTGGGGTAGTTTTTGGAGTCTTAAACATACTTCCCATTGACATTCCATTTGGGATCCTTTGTCAAAGAAAGATCTGACGTAAATGACCTTTTTGTGTTCCATTCCCTGTCCCCTACCCAAACCCTTTTCCTTCTGCTACTGCATAGATTGTCTTCTCTCTGCAAATAAATGAAAATCTCCTAGCTAATTTATACTATAAGTCATTGTGTGTTTTTCCTTCACCTCAAAGAGAAAGGTGCA
This sequence comes from Perognathus longimembris pacificus, assembly GCF_023159225.1. NCBI lineage: Eukaryota > Metazoa > Chordata > Mammalia > Rodentia > Heteromyidae > Perognathus > Perognathus longimembris. The sequence continues at coordinate 59,229,204 of NC_063170.1, read as the reverse complement.
CAATGACCTGGATTCTGTGACCCTCTGCTGCCCTTCATTTGTCACTCGTGACAAATTGATGGAGTTGGCCTTGAACCCAGATTTGCCTCAACCACCAGTTCTTGGTCTTTGTTTCTAACTTTTGGCATTGCTTATGTGTTTTTGGAGTGGTGGTGGTGAAGAGATCATTGATTCAAACCTCCCGCTGGAGGGTGGACATGGAAGTCTTGATTGGCTGAGGTGTGTGAGTTGCTCACCTGGGGAGCAGATCTTTGCCACAGGGCTTTGGTCCAGTCTACTGGGTGAGAGGGAGCTGCTGGAAGGCAGGGCTGTGTCTTTTCTTGTCTGAGAGAGCCATTCGCTGTCTCTTAATCATCTTTGCTGCTCTTGCCCTGGAGTTGCCTGAGAATCATAAATCCCCTTTACTGCTCACTGACTGCTCTGGTGTGATGAGGTGAGGTGAGTGTTCTCTGTACAAGTGCGGCTGGCTGAGGGGTGAGTTGGGGGGCTGGGGGGCCTTGGGTTCCTCATGGCAGCCCTGAGGCCTTTGCCCGGGACACCCTGGAAGCAGGAAAGTCTTGGGATAAAGCAATTGTGCATGGCAAGCTCTATTATCAGGCCAGGATTGTCCATGGGGAGTTCGAGGCTTGGCAGGTGAGGCTGGTCACTGTCACAGTGTCTGGCTCAAAGATTTTTTTTTTTTTCCTAAGGATTGTTGATTGTAATTCAAGACCTCGAAATGATTCCTTTGTTTGTTCGAGCCTCATTTCTGCTGTGGATGGGATCCCCTTACTATAATAACTCTCTCGCCTCTCACTTTTTATTATTCTTGACAGGTTTCCATAAAGACACGTAGTTTGTATTTAGACGGTTGTTGGCTGCGTCTGTTAATGTAGTTTTCAGGGGGTGCCTGGCAGAGAATCTCCACGTGGGAGCTGAACTCTGGATCCTTGCTGCATGTGTGTATTGCTGGCATCTGTGACCCTGAAGGACAGGCCAGCCCTGGAGTCTTTAGGTCATCGTCAGTGTTCCTTTTCTTTGTGGTCATCATTGTGGGCCATCCGAGAGAACTACCAGTAAATAATTGCTGTGATTCACTTGATTTAAAAAAAAAAAAAAGTAAATCCTTTTTCACAGAAAAGAAACTCTACATGGACTATTGTAATTAGAAAATGAATTGCTTGCTGTATGTAGAAGGTACTCACAAAAAGGCATACAAGGACTTGTTTACAACTGAAGACATCCCCGAGAAGGACAACATGCTGGTCTTCCTCGTTCCTCTCCCATGGTGCACTCCTACGGTGTCCGTCATACGTCTTGGGATTGGATACGCTCTCGTGTATGAGATTTTTATAGCAGCAGCCCTTCCTAGGCCCCAAATCCAGTCCATGGAGAAGAAAGACCTGAAACCTGTAACTTTTCTCCCTCACTTCCCTCGATCCATTGATTGGCATTTAGCAGAACTACTACCTTTTGTTCTTGGTTTGGTTTGGTTTTATCTGACATAGGTGGTACGGGAGGAGGGTTTCTTAGAAGTAGGTTACTCTTGATTTACAGCAGCTCACCCTCCCAGTGGCTTTTTTTTTTATACCCATAGAAGAATAGCATTTCATCAAACACTACTATTTCCTTTTAATTCCTAAAGCTTCCCCCCACCTCCCGCCCCAGTTTTGGCGAAAAATTATGTATCACTTGTGATAATTCATTTTAAAAATTCCTGAGCTGTGTGGTGCACTTTCATGAAAATTCATTTAGATAAAATTAGATATTATTGTTTAATGAGGTGGCATTTCAATTTAGACCTTGCATCAGGCATAGACCAAGAGTTTTTTATGGAAGAGTTAGGTTCATTTGAGTAATAAAGGCTGAATCATGGGGGCTTTAATTCTTAATCGCTGTGAGGATTGTTATCCGTGGGATGTGAGCTGTCTTAGTGGTATTCAATCAAGTGTCCACTTAGCCATGACTGGAAGTAATTACTCCCAAGTGGGCTGCACAGTGACCTGTTAATACTTGCTATGACCCTATGACCTTGTCTGCCCCATTGTTTAGGATTTTATAGCAGGCGAGTCTGCATTTCTCGGGGGTCAAGTAGATATCTCGAGGTCAAACATTTTCTGATTATGGTCACACTGTAAGTCCACCGGAGGCTGTGGCATTGTTAATAGTTTTGCTTTGCAATGGAACATGAACAGTTTGAAAATTGTCTTCCTAGCCTGCATGTAAACAGTTTAATATTTTACAGAAAGAAGTTCATCTTGTAAATTAGGTATGAATAATACATTTGTAATTACTCCTTGTGTCTTTAAACACTTGTGTCTTAATTGGCCTGCTTTTTTTTTTTAAAAAAAAAACATATTTGCATTTGTTAGCAAGTTAAAATTAACTCCTGTGGAAACTCAGAAAAGTTGAAGCAGACCCTGGTAGGCTCCTCTGATCTTGCAGAGATTTCGAACTTGAATTTGGGGAAGGTGTATTGATACCCTCTTGTCAGGTCTTGTCTTGGCTGGTCAGCGAGAGCTGTGCTTGCTAGCCACTGAATTGCGATGGTTTCCTGACTTTTTACCTTTTGTAACTTCATATCACTGTTATTTCTTGGTGCTGTCAGTTGGTCATTAGAACCATCAGTGGTTTTCCAGGAGTAACCTGGCCATGTCCTGTCTATGAGGATTAAATAGTGCTGGCCGACTTCCTATTTCTTAACTTGTTGAGTCATCTTTGCTGTCTGTCCTCTCCCAGATTCAGCTAAAGCAGTGACTGAGGTGAGGGTAAGAATTAAGGTCGAAAGGGTCAAGTCCAGTTTGAAGTCAGGATTCAGGCCCAGCTGAGAGGTACTAAGGGTGTCTCTCATGACATCGGTCGTTTGGTCCCTTCTGCTCACTCTGGAGCCATTCGCCCAGGAGATTTCCTGCACATGCTCACATGGAGAAGAGCAGGAAGGAATCCACAACACAGTTGAAATAGAAAAGTTGGTAGCCTGATAGTACATGCCTATACTGACTTCAGGATCTCTTTTGAGATGGGAAATCTCAAGTTTGAGGCCCGCTTAGGTGACCCTCAAGCAAAAACAATATTCATCTATCTGTCAATTTCCTCCCTCCCTCCCTCCCTCCCTCCCTCCCTCCCTCCCTCCCTCCCTCCCTCCCTCTCTCTCTCCTTCTCTTTCACACACCTCCAGTACAGGTTTGAACTCAAGGCCTTGTGCTTGCTAGGCTAGCATTTTATCACTTGAGCCATGCTTCCACTTTTGGCTTTTTGCTGATTATTTGGATAGAAGTGTCTTGGGGATTTGTCTGCCTGGGCTGGCTCTGAAGCTCATTTCTCAAATTTCAGTCTCTTGGGGTGGCTAAGATTATAGGTGTGAGCTGCTGCCAATGCTTGGCTTAAATACATTTTCAACTTAATAATAATTTTCAGCTGACAATGAGTTTTTTAGGGATAGAAACCTGTCATAAGTTGAACATCTGTACATATGTATATGTGCACGTTGCTTACAAGTAGCAAAAAACCAAAGCCAATTACTTTCAGAAAATGGATGGCTTATTTTGAGAATAAAGGGTGTCCTGTGGACCCCAGGTACCAAAAGGAGCAAGAATCAAGATGAAGAATACGTTGTTCATGACAGCTCCTCTAGTCTCTCATTTCTGTAAAAATGACTTCTTGTATGTCTGTTTCTTTTCCAGTGATGTGGTTTGAATTCAGGACTCCATGCTGTGTGGGCAAGTGTTCTACCATCTGAGTCATTCCTATGGGCCTTCTGTTACTAGGGGCTTGTGCTTTTGCCTGGTCTGGTCTCCTATTTCTGCCTCTTGGATATATGGGGTTACCGGTCTGCACCATTATGCCTAGCCTCCCATTGTATGTATGTATGTATGTATGTATGTATGTATGTATGTATGTATGTATGTATAGTGTTTTTGAGATAGGGCTTGCAATGTATCTCAGGGTGACCTCAAACTTGTGGTCTTCCTGTCTCTCCCTCCTAAGTAGCAGGAACTATAGTCATACACCACCACATAGGGCTCTTTGTATTTTTGAATGGAACTTGTTTTGGGTGGAAGATGATATCCTCTTGGATTTTATCATTCTCGGTACCTCTTTCTGTTGCTTCTGTTGTAGTTTCTCAACACATGGTTCCTTGGTGTGAATGGTGTGAATTCCATCATCCCCTGCCCCTCCCCCGCCCCACATGTCCATGCACTAATTTAGTAGAAAGGCCCCTGGCAGGCATTCTTCACCCCCCACACTGGTCACTGCTCTGGTCTTGTTCTCTGGAGGGAAGGCAGAGGACACCCACCGTTGTCTTTGTCATCCCTTTTCTGTCCCTGGTGGCAACAGGAACAAGGAAAGCATAGAGACTAAGCATGGCTCACTAATAAAACAATGACTGAAGGAAACTCTCCCTCCTCTAGGGCAGCCAACAGAAACATATGGTCTTACTTTCTCGAGGGCTAGAATCCTGTATGGAGGTGTGGTCAGTGTGGGTTCCTTTTGAGTCTGTAATAAGACTGATCCCCACTCTTCTCTTAGCTACTGATGACTCCTGGCCATCTTCCACAGCCACTCCAGTATCTACCAGCTCTTCCAGTGGCATTGTCCTATGTGGCTGTCTGTGTCCACATCTCCCCTTTGTATAAAGACCCCAGTCATAAAGGGCCCAGCCTTCTTGAGTGCAACCTCATCCTAAAAATGACAGCTTGTGTATTTGAATTCTGAGGAAGGTCGTGTTCTGAACCACCTTAATGCTTGCCTTAGACTATCTCCGAAGAACATGGAGCATCCATGGGGTTGTGAAAGGAAATGCCTAGGGAAAGAGACATGCCAGTGTCCCTGTTGACTATTGGGACCATCACACATTCTGTCTTTGGTAATGTCAGAGCCTGGTGTACGTAGATGGACTTAAGTCTACGTTTATTGGGATGATACCCATAGATGGATGACAGGGGCTGGCACGGGCCCTCAGAGATTCCTGATCATGCTTTCAGTCTTAAAGCTCTCTGGTGTCACTTGCTCTATTTGAGTTACTCTCAGTTGTCTGCAAACCTCAAAGGCAATCCTGAGGTGCCTTTTCTGTCTTTGGGAGGAAGATGCTGACAATCAGGAAAGAAAATCCCCCTGCTTCTGGTCACACAGCTATTCAGGATGAACGGAAGCCATTCTCAATCTAGACTCTTTTTATGCCTCTGACTTATTAAACAGCCCCAGCCTCCTAGCTTCTCCTTGAAGACACCAGCACAGGAAAAGGAGGCTGGTGATATTTCCTGTCTTCAGTTCTATCTGTCTGTTTCCCTTTCAAAGCAGAGTTTACCTTGAGGAATATGAATACTACAAAACGGTAAGTTCATCTGGATTGTACATGGCAGCATGGAGAGATGAGCCCAGGGGTCTTCCCTACCCACCGGTGCCCGATGATGCTAGTTGCCAGTGTCTCTCTGGGAAATCTTGTCAGGTTTGATGGTTTGCTGCCATTGCTGCTGTATGGTGTTTGGGATGTTGGTGGGTGGCTGATTGTTTTTTAATTTTTTAATTTTGCTTTTGCAATAGTAACTCTGGTACCGTTCTTGCTGCTCCAATGATCTGGGGTTTAAAAAAAGAGAGAGAAATTTGAAAAATGTACCAAGTCAGAAGACTTCATCGAAAGTTTTGTGTCTCAGAGCCAAGGTGACTGCTTCTGGGGGTCCTTGGCGATGTGTTAAAATGTCCTCCGGGCCTTTGCACGTGTGGGTCCCCAGCCCAGAAAGGGAGAGACAGTCTCTGAAGCCAGCAATAACCCTGTTGTTAGGGGAGAAATGTTAGTTTGATGTGGGCCAGATCTTTTCTCTTGTATCTTCCAAAGAAATCAGAAAGCTAAAATTAAAGAAGTGTTTAATCTTGATTATTACGTGTTGGAAACCGAGTGAAAACAAAGTCGATCTAGTCCAGTCCAAGCAAAACACATCTTTGGACCACATTTGATTCTCGGGTCATTGCCTAGAACAAGGCCCCTCCCTTATACCACCTTTTTGTTTTGTTTCAAATTACAGTTAAAACATCACACAGTGGAGGACCCTTTTCCAATGCTCACCCCACCCCCACCCCTACTCTGGTCTCTAATTCATGTATCTATAGTTTGACCATCATAGTTCTTGTTTGCTCTGCAGACTGGATCCTTCCACAGCAGGCGGGTGGGCCCGGTGCTCAACAGATGCGCACTGATGGACCACACAGAGGATGGGGTTGGGAGTTGTGGAAGATAAGGTCCTTGCTTCTCACTTGGCATCTTTCTCTTCCTAACCCCATTTGCATACATGCGACAGGGTGTGGGTGGCAAGGAGTCAGGTCATTCTTTTGTTCTCAGATGGCAACTGTCATTGTTGATTATACCTTGTGACTTTACCTGAGTTGCTTCAGAGGAAAAAAAAAATAAATGTCATAGAAATTTCAATTGACTTGTCAATGTCACCCTGTTTTGGCTCCCAGAGGCTGAGTGGAGACAGAAGACCCGACAGGTTTCTGATACATGCTGTTCTCAGCGTTTGGGGGAGGCCTGACTCACCCCTTCCTTAGAACATGGTAGATATGAACCATTTTCTCCAGGGCATTCTCAGGCTGACTTTTTTTTTCCCCCCAAGGGCAACTGCAGTAGCATTTTGTTGCCATCCTGGGAAATGTGGGGGAAAGGACCCCTTCTTGCCTTGTAAAGATGTCCTCTAATCTAACCCCAGTGACTTGAGCATTTCTAATGAGCCACGAGTGGTTCTCATCTGATTCAGTTCTGCAAGGATTCCTGTGGAGTTACCCAAGATGGGCTTTCCCTCGTTCTTGGAATGAGAACATTTAAAGGGGTCAGCCAGTTTCATGCTGAGAAATCATTGCATACATATGCTAAGGAATGGATATATGTTTTTTTAAAAAAAATGTGAACTCTTTTTCCCTCATTGGAAAGGAATGTAAAATGATCTATTTTTCAAAAAGGTGTAGAAATTGATGAGGCAAACAGAAGTCTAGGAGTGGTTCATTTATGGGTTAGAAGAGAACATGTTCTGCGTTTCAGACACTTGTAATAAGATGAAGAAATGTCCCAAGATAGTTGAGGAGATGGTTGGAATTAATTGGCAACAGTATCCTGATGTCTTTTCTGTCTGTCTTTTTTTTTTTTCCTTATGCCTTTTTATTTCCCCTTCTGTAGAAGTTTATTGAATTTTGATGCAAAATCAAAAGATTGTCTGGTTACCTCCTAAGCTCATAGTGGGAAATCTGTGTCCCAAGAATGTTTGTTTGTCTCACTAGACACAGCCCCTTTGTGGGGAAGACGTGGTGATGAGCAGAACCTGACCGTCACATTTATGGGAAGGCATTCCAGACTTTGGAGGGAACCAGTCATTTGCTCATCTTCTACTTAGACTGGCCAGCTTCTTTCCAGAGACTCAGCACCAAGTGGACATTCTGTAATGTAAAGCATTGATTCCACCATCTCATTCTTATTTCTGCATGGTGGGGAGAAAACTAGGTTTTGGCATCTGTATCCAAAAGATTCAATCTTTGGTATTTTGGGGGGTAGGGAGAAGGGTTGGGTGGACAGCTCATATTGGAGTTTGAACCCAGAGCCTTGTGCTTGCTAGACAAGCATTCTAATACTCGAGCCACTCCACCAGCCCTTTTTCCTTTGGTTTATTTTTCCAGTGGGTTCTTGTGCTTTTAGACTGGGCTTGACCTCAGGGCACAAGCCTCCTACTTTGCCTCCCACTTAGCCGGATTTTCAGGTAAGTGCCACCAAGCTGCTGGCTTGTTCTTTGAAGGAGGGTCTCACTAACCTTTCCCCAGACTAGCCTGGAATAGTTACGATTATAGATGTGTGACACTACTTCTGGCCTGAGTCTTGGACTTTTGTTTTTAATTCGTAGAATAAAATTAAAGTTACTCCAGCTTAGGTACAAACAATATAAAGGGATGTTGTATGGGACCAGTGAAACTATGGGAAACCAGCAATGGGTAACTCAGGAAGGGTGGATGAGTGAGTAAGCGGAGATGGTCCTTAAAGAAAAGTAGGCAACTTCCTAAGAGAATTCTGATGTGGTTTTCAGGAAGTGAGGAGATGGTGTGCATTGGCATCCAACACAGGAGATTTAAAGAAGTTAGAGGCAGTTGATCTATGGGGCACAGAATCAGGCATGGGAATGACCTCTGGACTGCAAGACTCCTGTGACCTTGTGCTGTGTCTCTTTATGAACAGGTTTAGCCTCTCATAGTTGCCCCAGACTTCTAGATACATCCGTGTTCTCATATTTTAGCCCAAGTGACTTGGCATGACTTTTACTTCATTGCAGTCCATAGATTCTCGTGTGTGTGGAATTTACTATAAGGTCACAGAGGAATAGAAAGCTGTAAGTTACTGCTAGCCACTGTAACAGATAACCCACAGATATCAGAGGGTGCCCACCCAATAGGAATCCTTCTCCTGATGGTAAGGACTGCTTCAGATGCCCTTCTCCTTCCAATTTATGGATTTGTCAACTTCTACTCATGTTCCCCAAGTCTTCAAGGTTGAACAAAAACCAAGGAAGGTCACATAGTAACAGTTTGTAGGCTAGCCTTAGCACCCATGTTTAATACTTCCAGAGATGTCCCCTTTAAACAGGTGGAAGGTGTTCAGAAAAGGAGACCAGAGGGCCCACATGTCACTTGGGAGTATATACTGTCCTGGGGAACTCGATTATAATTGGCCAGAGGGCAGGGATGGTGTTTTCTATATATTCCTATCATCTGTGGGATTTCTCATATTTCTAAGAAGATAACATGAGTGGGAAGGTTTTTGGTTGACTGACCTTGAACTTGAGTTTTCCCATCTGTAGAAGAATTCTTTTTGCCTAACAAGGGTAGCTGATTGCTATTGGTGCTCTGGGGTGAGATCATCTCGTCCAGCTGGTTATTTCTATTAATTAAGTTCCTAGGGCTTCTTCAAGAGATGTATGTGATTTGATAAAATGCAAAGAAGAAGGAAAACAAAAAACACTGCAAGAGAAATGTTTGAGCCTTCCCATCACCGCAGCGCCCCGCCCCCCCCCCCCCCCCCCCCGCCCCGCGCTTCTAAGGTAGAGCAGATATCAACCCTTGCAACAGTGGAGGGACGTGGCTTAGGCATCATGGCATGATCTGCTGCCATCCTTCGAGGGCAGATGGCAGTAGATCTAGACATGTGACCTATTTGTGTCTTGGTGCTGGTACTGGAGCTTGAACTCGGGGCTACTTGATCTTGCTTAGCTTTTTGCTCAAGGCAGTTGCTCAATCAGTTGAGCCATACCTCCACTTTGAGCCTTTTGGTGGTTATAATAAGTGGAGGAAAGAGTCTCATTGGATGTTCCTGTCCTGGCTGGCTTTGAACCACCATCCTCAGATCTCAGCAATAACCCAGGGAATTTGTTTCCCTATCTCACCCTTGAGGAAACTGAGGTAGTTGTCCAGGTCCATGTAGCTAAATGTAGCAGCTGTAATATGAACCAGGCAACCCCTGGAGCTATTTCTCAGGAAAAGAGAGTAAAAAGATGCCTTTTGTTCTTTGACTTGGAACGTAAAACCTCTAGTGAAGGTGAAATGCTAGCGGACCTGTGTGCATGGAATGTGGCCTGATGAAACACGGCCCTGTGATCGGCTGTGTTGCCCTGTTGGTAGTAAAATAAACATCATTCCACTGACAATTATTATATAATGGACGTTTCCCTGACAGTTAATAAAGTGGTGTAGTATACTACTTGATAATATAATCCTTGTTGCCAGTTTGGCTGCTAAAATCCAAGAAACCCCTGGGCAATGGTAGACAAATACGTTTTTGCGTTGTTACTTATTTAACTCATGTCACACATGACTAGACAGCATTTCCATCATTTGAAAGCATTTGGTTATTGCCTTCTCTTCGATGCAATGAATCTACAAGGCCTTGGACCTGCACATGTGTTGTGATTGTTGTCTGTGATTTGCATAGCCTTGTGTGTGTTTATGCACATTCACTATCCTCACCCTTCCCACCCCTCGTCTTTTTTTTTTGGTAGATCATCTTCACTGTAGCTTAATATTTTTAGCATGTGTAAGACATAATATTTTGAATCTCTTTTATTTATGTTTTTTAATACTTAAAGCTCTGTGTTAAAGAATGTGGTACATATACACAACGGAATTCTATGCTTCTATCAGAAAGAACGACACTGCCCCATTCATAAGGAAATGGAAGGACTTGGAAAAAAATCATGCTAAGTGAAGTGAGGCAGACCCAAGGAAACACGGACGCCATGGTTTCCCTCATGGGGAATAATTAGTACATGTTTAGGTTTGTCCGAGCAGGAGATCACAATAGCCCAGTAGCCTATGCCCATATGAACATGCAAGATGATGCTAAGTGAAATGAGCTCCACGTTAGGGAAACAAATGCTGTATCATTGTTGTAACTATTTTCAACATGCCATGTGAAACAGTACCACTTTTTTCCTTTTTTTTTTTTTTCTTTCCTCTTGTATTCCCTTCCTTTGGTTTTATCCCTGCTATCACTCTATCTGATCTTAGTACCCTGGATACTGTATATACATGTATTAGAACTAGGGAAGGGAAAGGTAACACCAAAATGGAGAGACAAATGATTCTGAAAGCCGTACTTACAAAACCATTTTGTGTAAACAACTATACGACTCATGGGGTGGGGGTGGGTGGGCGGGAAGAGGGGGAAGGGAGAGGCGGGAGGGGGAATGAAGGAGGAGGTAACCAGTTGGGTAAGAATGTACTCACTGCCTTACATATGATACTGTAACCCCTCTCTACTTTACTTTGACAATAAAGAAAGAAAAAAGAATGGGTTATTTTCTGTGGACCAACTCCTGTGACTGACTTCGTTTGCAAGTTGAGAGGCTGTGATTTTTCTTCTTCTTCTTTTTTTTTTTTTTTTTGGTGAACCAATAATCCAACTATTTAAAATTCATGGGGTGGGGTTTAAAACCGAAAACACAGTCATCCCTGACAGGTGAGACGTGCTTGGTACTGGATAGGTGCTTCGTACACATTGGTTGAGTGACTAGATGAATGAGTGAGCAGAAGACGATGTCTCATTCTGTTTAATTTTACTTTTTAGAAAATAACCAAGGTGTACTATATTTTAGCTGTGAAACGAGGAGACAATGTGTGAGCTCATTTTTCCTTTTCTTTTTCTCTCTCCCTCGCTTCTTCCTCCACTCCCAGCATCCTCCCTCTCATGCTGGGTGGGAACCAAGCTCAAGGCCCCATGTATGCAAGCACCACTGTGCTATACTCCTCGCTTGTCATTTTTCTGCTGATTTACTTTCAAATTCATTGCAGATTCAATTTTGAAATCTTAACACAAGGATTGCCTCACCGTTTTTGGCCAGATTGATTAGTTACTTACACTTGATTTCATTTGTTCATCACGCTATCTTTCCCCTGCCCCGTCTCTCAGATTCTCAGATACACACGCATAGAACCACACACATAAATTTGCATATAATTTTTCTTAATCTTAAGAGTAAGTTTGAAACCTTAAACTCCTTCACTATAAAATACTTCCATGTACATTTACTGCTAACAAGGCTATTCTGTTGTATAAACCACTACCGCAACCAAATCAAGAAGCCTATTGGAGAAAATGACACTGCCTATTTTCTCCCAATATCCCAATATAGCCTTTTTTTAAGCTGGTATTTTTGTCCAATTCAGGATCCAAACCTGGATAATGGAGTGTATTTATTTACCACCCCTCTTTTATAAGTATACTTAATGAAAGTTTCATTAAACAAACCCTACTCCAGAAATTACAAATGAACTACATTGGCCATTCTAGTCTGCTCTTGGCTGCAAACAAAATACACTTTAAATATTAGAGACCAGAAGGTATCCTAACTCTCCTTTCATTCCTTTAAAAGATAGTACTTTTTGGTGATTATTGTTTGGCTTTGTTTTCGTCATTTGATTATCTGCCCCTGGGACTCACTACACTAGTAAAATATATTGTGTTCTGGAGCTGAAGTGGGAGAGGTGAGTGCTATATAATTTGGGGTATATGCCTCTCTCTTCCCAACTTTGTGTTCTTGTAGGACTTTTCTCCTTCTCTCCTCCTCCCTTCCTCTTTGCCTTCCTAGACCTCTTTAATTTCACAATGGGACTTCGCAGTAATGTTAGATTGGTTCTGGCAAAGGCATTTTGATGACCCATGTCTCCAGTCATTACAGTAACTAATAAAAGCTTGGGAATGACTGTTACCCTGCAAATGTGGTTCCAGTGACTCGCCAGCTCAGCTGTATAAATATGCAGGGTTGTTTCTTTTTTTTTCTGTGTAAATTTTTGATCAAAGGGAAATGTGTATACCATTTAGTTGAACGTTTCTTTTTAAATTTAATCACGTCTGAACGTAAAACAACAAGCAGAAATAAAATGGCATTGGAAATGTGAACTTAAGATAAAAAAAATGGTGTTGGTCCCCACAGAAACCTTCAACAGGACTTTCTGGGGGGCACTTTGATTGCATGAGAGAGGTGTTAGAAAGAAGCATGGCTGAGGATTCAAGATGGCTAGCCCCATACTTAAAAGTTGCCTGCTGCCAATCTAATCAGTTTGAATTCAGCACCAGTTTCACACGTTTGAGCTGTGGTTTTTCCCTGTCTTAGGTCTGGTTATGTTGTTAGTGAGGGGAAAGGGAGATGAGTTTGTCATTCCATTTATGCTGCTGTAATAAAATGCCTCAGCCTGGGTAATTTATAACAACAGGAATGTACCTCTAGGTTGTTCTCTGCTGTTAAGGAGAATTCCTTAAAAGTAGAGCTTGGGGGTCTCCAGGTCTCCATGTAGCTGATGGTAGACAGATGAAAAGGAGAGTCTCTGTCCTTTAGTCCCATCTCTTGTTTAGGAGAGTGGTTCCTCCAGGTCTGAGTGCTCTCTTTTTTTTTTTTTTTAAAAAGTTATTATTATTGTTGTTATTATTATTATTATTATTATTATTGTCTTCAAGTAGTTGTATAAAGAAGTGTCAATCCAACCAATCAGATTATGGGTATAATGAATCTTGATCAATATTACCCCTTCCATCATTTTCCCTCATCTTTCCCAACCCCATCCATTCCCTCAAGTTATGGGTTCCATTTCTAATCCCCTCCTACGTGACTGGCGTCTTAATGTAACCTTGACGACACCTAAATTTTTGAGGGCACACACTGAGTTTTTTTGGTTTTGTCTTAGGGTGGTGCAGGTGAAATGAATTCTGAGGCTGTGCTGGGCAGAATTTGTTTGCTGGGATCTGCTCTGTGTGGTACAAAAGCCAGTGCTTGTTGAGTCACTCCCCACTTCACTTTCTTTGGGAGAATGCCTTTCAGAGCATCCGTTCCTCTGGGCGGGAATGAATGATTGGGATCTGTTCAGTGATTCACTCCCCAAGTGTGTCTCAGGCACTGATTGCGTGCCCCATGCTGTTCTTGACTTGAGTGATAAATGAATGAAGCAAACAGACCAAGCCTCTGGTGCTGGTTCTCTGTCACAGGAGTGAGAGAAAGGATGGTAACAGACATAATGGCAAATGATTTCGCTTGTTAGGTGGGGTGTGCAAGAGAAGAGTCGCATTGAGGATATGTGTGGGGAGGGGAGAGAGAGAGAGTCGTGCATTGGATACTATGGCCAGACAGGTCTCTTTATATACAGGGTTATTATTTGAGCAAAATCTGGAAGGAGGCAGTGAAGTTAGCTCTGTAGAAAGTTCCAGGTAGAGGGAACAGTGAATGCAAAGGCCCTATGGTGGAAGACATACCTTGCATTCAGAGAAGTGAGCCAGGGTGTGTGGTGGTGGTGGGCTGTGAAGCTGCCAGGTAACACAGCAGAAGGACTTGGCATTCGATTGAGTGTCCTGGTTGGTACCCATCCCTGCTCCGTCATGCATAGATGAAGAAAGGAGCAGGGGACTTGTGCACTGCTCGGAGGGGGTGGGAATGGTGGTGGTGCTCTGTGGTCAGGAATTGGGGAGAAGTGATAGCATCTTAGATCTGTTCTATTGGCACAGCTACCTGGGACTTCTTCCACAGTAGAGTTAGTTAGGGCTTGAGAGAAAGATGTGAGGCCATATTGACTCTAAAGATGATTGACGTGAGCCTGACTAGACAGTAGTTAAAGATGTGGATGGAGCCTGGTCTGGTGGGGAGCTGTGGGTGAGTTCTGGACGGGCTAAGTGTGAAATACCTAGTGACATCTCACAGGACAGGCTGGGAGTCAGGTTGATACCCAGGTCTGTAAGAGCAGTGTTGGACTGGGGCCCGGAGGAGTTGCGAATGCCTAGTTCATTATTGCCTGAGTAGATTTTTATTTTTTAATTTCCTAACTCTGACTTTCTAGTTATTCTGGAACCCTCCTGGGGGCCATGGGTTCCAAGGACCCCTGTTAAGGAGATAACTGAATTTATCTCTGAAAACTGCTATTTTCCTGGTGCTGGGCATTCTCTCCTGACCTTTGCTGTCCAGGGATGCTAAGTCCATGCACCCACAGGAAGCTGTGGGTCACAGAGAGCTTGAAACCAACCCACAGGGCAACATAGAAAATAGAGCTAGAGCCACTTGGCACCATGTCAGTTTTTTTCCTGCTCTACTGGGCAGTGACCAGCCACTGTTTGAAGAAATACTTGAAGACAGATCATCTACTGTCTTTGCTTTCTTTCTTTTGCATTGTAATCCTTCTCTGAATCTCCTAACACACAGAAAAAGTTGAGTTGTCTTCTGGAAAGGAGAGCGGCCTGCATTGCTTTTCTGTTAAGTATGTGCTACCTGAATGGGCCTCAGCTTAGGTCCTCTAGAGTCTGGGACCATTAGAGTCACGTACGACCAGCCAGGTAGAGGATGAAGGGGTTGAATTTGAGCTCCTTCCGTTTTCCCCGAGCTTGCAGACTGTTTCTGATCTTGATCTCCTGAGATGGGGCCTAGGCTGTGCAGTCTGTCAGTCAAAAGAAGAGGTCGTCTGGGTATGGAGCTCAGGATGTAGGGCCTTAACCAGGAGGTAGATTTTTGTCTCTGAGGCACCACTGGGAGGCAATATAGCACAGTTTGAACCAAGTTCAACTCCAGGCTCCTCCACTTGATCGCTCTGTGACTCTGAGCGGGTGACTCCACATCCCTTAGACACAGACTCCTGGTTTGCATAAGTCTTAAGCCTCCATCGGGGCATTGGGGTGAGGAAGCAGATGAGAAATTACATGTCAAGGGCTGAGCACTGAGCTTGGCACAAAGGAAATGTTGAAGAAGTGTCAGCTGTTTTCTTTATTTTTTATTTTATTTATGTGGTACCAAGGAATTGAACCCAGAGCTCCATGTGTGCTAGGCAAGCACTCTACCACATTCCTAGCCCATGGTAGCTGTTTGCATCACCATGGTATCTGGCCTAAAGATGAGGCACGTGCGCGCGTGCGTGCGTGCGTGTGTGTGTGTGTGTGTGTGTGTGTGTTGGTCCTGGGGCTAAAACTCTAGGCCCTGAGTGTTGTCCCGGAGCTTTTGTTCTCAACACTAGCACTCCCCCACTTGAGCCACATCTCTACTTCTAGCTTTTTTGGTAGTTAATTGGAGGTAAGAGTCTCATGAACTCTCTTGCTCAAGCTGGCTTTGAACCTTGATCCTCAGACCTCCTCCTCCTCCTGAGAAGCTAGGATTACCAGCGTGAGCCAGCGGTGCCTGGCCTTTATTTTGTTAGACTTCATTTCCTTAAAAAAAAAAAAGATACACTAATTGGGTTATTACATTTTTCTGTGTTTGAAACCTGTACATGTATATATTTATCCATTTAAGTCTCTCTTTTAAAAAGATGTGTAAGAATTATGTTTTTGACTCATCGAACCATAATGAAATTGTTTTTCAGAAGCAAAGAGATTGCTCTAAGTGATCATTATGTAGGCCAGCAAAATGGAGAAGAATAATGTAGAAATGATAAGAAGAAACCCAGAACTAGCCCAGTGTTAAGCCAAGGCTGCAAGTCCACTATATGTATATAACCTGGGTGTTTATGACATATATTGCCATTTGCTCGCATTGTTGGGGATTGGGTGGCACAAACAGAGACATTTAGAGGTTGGAATTGATCTTTTAAAATTATTATGAATGGGGCAACTTGTAGACTGGTAATCAGGAGGGGCTTATCAGCAGCTTTTCAAGATGTGACATTCCGCGTGGAATGCCCGCCCACTGGAGGAAGCTGCGAGCTCTGTGAATGCTTTCACAGTTGAATTCCACACACATGAATTATGACAAGCGAGGCTGACTACACTGTGGTTTGTTGTGTCTGGTCTGGTTCCTACTTTTAAAGTTGCAGTTGCATTTGGTCATTGGAAGCTTATTTTCACAGTCTGGCCAAGCCAGCAGGGTCCCGGGGCTCTGCAGGGGACATAAACCCGCCTGCCTTTAACTTGAGTGCTCAGAAGATAAGCATTTCAAGACTTCGGTGCCTCCTACAAAAGGACTTAGAGGCCCACCATTTGACTTAATTTAGATACCTAATGGAAGGAAAAGCCTTTTATTATCACTGAAGGAAAGAGTTGCGAAACATTGAGGTGCTCAGTTGACAGTGTGGTATAAGGGATGTGCGCAGAACAGCTATGTTTTACTACCTTATGTAACAGGGCTGGTGAGCCATGGCTGTTTCTTTAGAATTAGCACATGCATCTTAGACATGGGCACTGTGTAAATTATATGCAATGGCTCAAGAAACTCCCATTGTTAACAATTTGTTTTAATGAGATAGGTAGTATCTTTGAAACAACCTTGAAATATGATTTGTATTTATTTCTTGAGCCCAGATTTGGTGGTCCATGCCAGAATGAACATTTTTCGTCCTGTTTTTTTTTTCTTCTTTCTTTCTTTCTCTTTGGTATCTGCCTCAGGGTTTGAACTTGGGGCCTGGGCACTGTCCCTGAGTGTTTATTTTGCCCCAAGTTTGAGTCACAGCTCTATTTCTGTTTTTTTTGGGGGGTGGTAGGGGGCTAGTTTATTAGAGTAGTCTCAAGGATTTTTCTGCCTGTGCTAGCTTTAAACTCCACTGGGATACACTCCTGTTCTTCCACGGGTTTCCTGAGCTGTGTTCTAGTCCCCATCTCTAAAACCCTATCGGTGCTCAGAACTTAGCATCTCAGCATAAGATTTCTTTGTTGTTGCTGTTCTAGGATTTGAATTCTGGGTCTTGATTATGCTTCTATGCATATTCTACCCCTTGAACCACATTCCCTGGTCTCACTGCCTCCTCCTCCTCCTCCTCCTCCTCCTCCTCCTCCTCCTCCTCCTCCTCCTCCTCCTCCTCCTCCTCCTCCTCCTCCTCCTCCTCCTCCTCCTCCTCCTCCTCCTCCTCCTCCTCCTCCTCCCCCCCCTCCCCCTCCTCCCCCTCCCCCTCCTCCCTTTTGTCTAGCTAGCTTTTGAACACAATCCTTTTACTTATGCTATCACCTTACACATGTATCTGGGATTACAGGGTTGTGCCACCATGCCCATCTTCAGAAATGTCTTTAAAGTAGTGATTCAGGTAAAAGGAGATTGTTAGAATAGACTTTGATCCATCATGACCAGTGTCTTTGTGAGAAGGGACTAGGACACAGATAGCCACAGAGAAGACCATGTGATGACACAGGGAAAAGCCAGGGACACAGGCCTCAGAAGAGTCCAGCCCTGCTGTACCTTCATCTTGGACTTCTAACTGCCAGAACTTGGAGATAATAAGGTTCTGTTATTTCAGCCACCTGAGTCGTTGACAGGAGCCAGTCAGAACGCAGAACGCACATGGGGACTGTGTTGTATAGAAAGGGGGGGTTGTATGTTACATTTTGATGTTTAAGTATGGAACATGATAGCAAGATGTGGCCAAGGCCACATGAATGGGTGCCAAGGTAGTCATCATGGTGACATTGGTAGAAAAGTCACGACGTCTCCTGTATGTGTCAAAATCCACATGTGGGTGAGGAAACGAGGCAGGCTCAGTGGCATCACGACGGTTGATCATGCCAGCCCAGGGGAGGAGGTGGGATTCAACGTCAGCCACCAAGCTACACCTTTTTATGTTGTGGTGGAGACCCTGCGGGCTATGGCCCAAGGGGACTGGGATGTAGGTTCTGCCATGAATCCTGGTGAATAAATCAGGGCACATTATCTCAGAACCACATCTGATCCCATGTCCAGAGAGAAGCTCCAAGGTTCAGGTGTGACAAGTAGTAGTCAGAAGAAGGGGAAGAAATCTTAGGCTCACTCCTTAGAAAGAATGACTCGTGGCACAGGCTTACAATCCTGGCTGCTCAAGAGGTTGAGATCTGAAGATCTTTGTTCAAAGCCAGCCCAGGAAGGAAAGTCTATGAAACTCTTATCACTAGTAAATCACCCAAAAGCTGAAGTGGATTTGTGGATGAAGTGGTAGAGCACTAGCCTTGAGCAGAAAAAGCTAAGGGATAGTGACCAAGCCCAGAGTTCATGTCCCATATGGGCAGAGAAAGTAAGAGAAAGAGAAAAAGGAAAGAAAGGGAAATGAGAAAGAAAGAAGGAAAGAAAGGAAGGAAGGAAGGAAGGAAGGAAGGGAGGAAAGAAAGAAAGAAAGGAAGAAAGAGAAAGAAAGAAAAAGTTACTGATTTTTTTTTTTGTCTGTCTGTCTGTCTTGCTGGCCTTTTCCCCTCACAGGACAATATTCTGAATATAGCTATAAAGACAGAAGTATCTTCACGAGGAACAGCTTTAGGTAGAAGAGAGCCTAGGCTTGATAAGAAGTCTTGGATTTCTGTCCTGATTTCCTCTCACTACTTACATGACTTCGGATGAGTTATTTTCCTCTGTTACCATCTTCTGATTTTAAAATGGGGACAATAAAATTATCTTCATTGGGTTTTACAGTAGCCGGGTACTTAGAAAGTTCTCATTTGTAGCAGTTGGTACAAAGTAAACACTCAAACAAGAATTTTAAAAAAGAATCAACTTTTTGTAACATGTTACTTAGCAACATATTGAACAAACATTTGATGAGCAAGTATGCCTTGGAGATCCTGCATTCTTCTATGTCCGTATTGATTTTTGTAATGCTTTAATGGTTGCATGGTATTTCATTCTTGGTATTTAATTTATAGGGGAGCATTTCAGGTTTGATGTATGGCAGATAATGCTGTGATATGTTTCTTTATTCTTTACAATTTTGGCTACCTTCCCCCCCCTCCAAGCACTATTTCATTAGGATCTTTTCTAAAGACTTGAACAGGAATACATGTGTTTCTATCCACTGAAGCTGTGTTCAGTTTCCTTCCAGAAAAGTTCCTGTTTCTCTTTGGGAAACTTTGCTCTGAATTTACATTGATAGGCACAAAAGAAAACTGAAGTATACTTACGCTCTGTGTGTGTGTGTGTGTGTGTGTGTGTGTGTGTGTGTGTGTGTGTCTGACCCAAATCTGGTCTTGGAAAGAGTAGACACTAAGTCTCAAGAGATGAGACAAGAAGAAGAGCTGGGGACACTGAGGGCAGGGCTGGGCAGCCCTCAGCTGGGGAGCAGGTACTGCAGCCAGGCACTGTGGGGCTGTCATGAGCGCCATTTTGTCAGATGTACCATGTTCATGCTCTTGTCCTGGGATACTGGAAGTGGAGTCTAGGTGTGAGAGCCAGGTGGAGACTTAAGTCTCAGGTGACCGTGGTGGCTGCCTGGCATGGGGGAAGAGCAGAGAGGAACCTCTGAAAGAGTTCCCAGCTTGGTGGCAAAGGAGCCTGAGGGCTTAGGTTGCTGGGGAGGTGAAGAAGAACAGCCAGTATAGGGAGCGTGTAAGGCTGTTGATGGAGCATTTGGCCCTGGAGATTGGACCTAACAGTAACAGTACCTACCACATGTCGTCTGCACTCTGTGAGGTAGGAACTATCCTGACCTCCATTGCACAGTGGGAGGACTGAGGTCCAAAGCACTGGAGTGCCATGGCCCCCTGCGTGGTACAGTTAGGTGATCTTTGCTCTGGCCTGAAGCTGACCTGAAGTTGAGCTCCTTGGAGTTCACCACCTGTGGTTGACTTCCTGGAAGCAATTACTCCCTCCTTTTGAACTTGAAGCCGTCGTTGTGGGTAGAATTCACCTGGCAATTAATCATGTGTTCCCCATGACACAGCCTCTCACTGTGGTCCTGAAAACTTATTTAAGTCGTGCATTGTTATTTCACTTCTCCTGCTGAGAAATAGAGAGAGACTGGTGCCCTTTCCTTCTTTTTTTTTTTTTTTTGGCCAGTGGTGGGCCTTGGACTCAGGGCCTGAGCACTGTCCCTGGCTTCCTTTTTGCTCAAGGCTAGCACTCTGCCACTTGAGCCACAGCGCCGCTTCTGGCCGTTTTCTGTATATGTGGTGCTGGGGAATCGAACCTAGGGCCTCGTGTATCCGAGGCAGGCACTCTTGCCACTAGGCTATATCCCCAGCCCCTGCCCTTTCCTTCTAAACGTGTGTGCTACAAGGGAGGCTCTGTAAAACTCCCACCTCCCTTCATTGGAAAAGCTTCTGGGTGGAAGCCATAATTCTCCACTTTGTGTGTGTGTGGATGCAGGCCAGGCCCCCATGCTAGGCAAGTACTCTAGCACTGTGATGCTGCATTCCTCTTCTCTGCTGCAGGCTTTGGCCGGTGACATCCTGGAGGTGAAGACAGGGGAGAAGAAAGGCCAGTGAGTGAGAAGGAGTGAGCCTTGCACCCTGTGATAGGAGCCTGGGCAGGAATCTCATCTTCACCGCTCCTGGGCCCTGTTCTCAGTCAGCCTGTCCCGTGGCGCCTCCGGGAAGCACTCTAGAGGACTGACTTGGACCCTCGCTTCCCTGCTTCCCAGCCTTTGCCTGGCTTACAGCAGGAAGCCAGGGATTTAGTCTGTGGGAGGCAGCGTGGAGTTCCTGGTAGAATTATAGCCCTGACATTCCCATTTGCGCTAGATCTTGAGCCTTTCCAAATGTCCTCACATTTCCCGCAGAGCAGTTGGAAGAGGGGCACACTGTGCTACTCAGTACTAAAAGAGAAGACTTAGGTTTCAGGTAGTCTGTGGCTCACTTCTCCAGTCTCAGTTTCCCCACCTGTAGGACAATGGTGTTTCCTGGTACCACAATGGTAGGATATTGTAGGAGGAAGGATGGCAAGGCAGTGTAAGAGCACCCAGCATGCAGTGTGGTAAAGTAAGGAAACTATCTCAAAGTCTCTCTACTTTGCTGGACATCTCCTTGGAAGCTGTATCCCTTGTCTTTGTATTTACAATAAACAGTTGACTGTTTTGAGTCTCTTGACAGTTTGCCTTGGTGATACTGTCTTAACACATCGCTCTTCTGGCCCCCGGAGACATTTCCAAACCACACCATTCCTACCCAGAATCCAACTCTTCCTCCTCACAGTCACATGGGGCCATCAGACCCTGGGTACTTGTGGCCTAGGTTTTTCTTTTTCTTATCTACTTACTGTCTTCATTTTTCTCAACTTTGTAAGAATTGTCTGGAAGTTCCTCTTTCAATCATTTCATTAGTCATGTACTTTTTTGGTTTTAAAAAGACTGAGGAAAAATTGCTCTGAGGCTGTGGGTCAGAAAATGGCTGTCTGGGAAACCCTTGCCCACTGAGTCACCTGTCTGCTCTGTCAGCCCAGTGCCGAAGCAGGCTTGATGACTCGCGTTGAATCGGTTGAAAATTTTCTTTCTGTCTCTTTTAAGCTATGGGAACTTGGATCCTGTGGGGGGTCATTTCAAACCACCAACTATTTTACTGATGCTTGTAGCCTGGAATTTTTGGTTAACCTCCAAAATGATGCTTTCCATTTGTGGCATAAAGTGGGTGACATGCTGTTGTTCAGGAAGATGAGATTCAGGGCTGCCATTTTCTAAGAGGTTTAACTCAGGCTTGGAGATGCTTACTGACTTGTATCGTCTCAAATAGTTGTTGCAAAGCTGGGGGGAAAGTGTCTTTTACTGCTAACTTGTCACATGTACCGATGTTCTTAGGTCATCTTATCCTTCTGCTAAAACAACCCGGGAACTTACTCATTATGCTTCTCTTTCTTGATAAGCAAGAGAATTTGAATGTTTGGAAAGATGGCTGCGTTTGGATACTGTTGTCTCTTTTGGCCTCCATCCAGAATATTCCTGAGGCTTGTTAGAACTATAGGAACACGTCTGTTTGTCTGTCTGTATTCCCCTGTCTGTATGTTAGATACCTGGAATGGTTGCTTTTCCTACAACTGAAATACTGCCCAGTAATTGAGGAACGTAGTATGGTATGACATTTTGATAATGCCATTCGGTAATTTGGTTTGTTGAATTCTTAATTTATTTTCAAAATCCTCTTTAAGTAGTTGTACAAAGGCGTTTCCATTTAACAAAGCAGTTTATGAATCCAGTGTATCTTGATCATTGTCATCCCTTTCAACAACATTTTCCCCCGTCCCTTCCCTACTCGTTCCCTCCCTCACTCTTCTTAATGTTGTAGGATATACATTGGATTCTTGTCTATATTCCCCCCTCACCCACTTCTCATGAACTGAAGAATATTAGAGAGTCGGCTATTATTTGCTTTAACAAAGAATCTGTTCTCTATTTTTGCTCTTTCAATTGGTTTATGATTAAACTCAAAGCCCTGTGGTAAAATAGGTTTTGTTTCTAGAATACTGGTGCCTAGAGAACCTTGTACAAGAGAGATGTACCTCTACTACAATGGGATTTCACCCTTGGCTCCACAGAGCCATTCTTCTGATGGCTCTCTGTAGCCAGCACTTTGAAACCCTCATTCAAGAATCATTGGTTTCCTTCCAGATAGTTTATTTTCTATTGCCTTTCTCTTACTCTTCGTCCTGTTTCTCTCTTTCCATTTGGGAAAGGATTTTAATTTTCACATTCAAAGCCACCAACCTTTTCCTAATTGCAAAGCAGACAGAAATCATCACACAAAACAAGTCCCAAAAGCATTGCAATTAATACTGTGTCCTACTTGGCTTCCTTGTGCTTTGAAATATTTTATTTAAAAAAAACCAAACAAACATTTTTTCCCCTTCAGTATCAGCTGTACTTAGGTTGGTTATATAACCCTTTCACAGAGCATATAGATCCTGTGAGTTCACAAGACAATCTTTGGTGCCTTTGTGACGGACTTACACAGGATGTTCTTGTTGGGGAAACAGGCTGGTGTGTGATGCCCCCACTTTCTACCAGCCCACCATTTAATGTGTACTTTTAGTATCACCTTATGAATGTAATTCCTGTTCTCACTCAGTAGAGATAGTTCTAGTGCCCTGTGCCCTTATTCAGACCTCTGAATAAAGGCCTAGCCTCACCTCCCTTGTGTGAAATGAAATAATATAATTGTTTACCACCTCCACTTGTTTACCACGGGCTGTGGAAAATATGTTTTGAATTTAAAAAGTGTGAAAAATAAGTGTGCTAGCTATCAAAAGAAGCTCTCCCCTCAAATAAACATGTTTATAGAGCAAGACTCAAAACACAATACTTGATCATGATAAGGCCAGCCAATCAGAAGAGAGTAAACATGTTTACCACAGAAACATTATAAAGAACACAGATGGCAGCCAGCTCTGTGTTCACTTGCCTTTTCTTCAAGGGAGCTGCCTAGGCTCTCCTGGTCTCCAGGGACAGGGTCACCATTGCCCTGCTCAACCCAGCTCACTAGTGGGAATGGGTGGCTCATACCTTGTGCCATTGGACTGACCCATGGGAAACCACGAGTGGGAGATATTTATAGACTGGAATCTGGAGTTCCCATTCTTTTTCCCTATGGTGCTGTGGATCAAACCTAGGGTCTTCTGTATACCAGGCCGGTGCGCTATCATCAAGATACACTTTGCAGAACCTTCATGATTCTTTTTTTTTTTTTTTTTTGTCTTTTATGTACCAATACCATAGGCTAGTCTTGAACTTGAGATTCTCATCCTCAGCCTCCTGAGATCTGGAATTTTAGCTGTGCACCTCATGATTCTTCTTTTTTTCATTTTTTTTTTCTGGGAAGTTCTGGGATTGAACTCAGGGCCTGAAACTTGCAGTGCAGGTGTTCCACCACTGAGCCATGCCTCCTGCCTTATGTTTTTGCTGGATATTTTGAGGATAAGGCCACTTTTTCTATCAGGCATGCATCTGGATCATAATCTTCCTGTTTCTAAGCATGTTGCTGTAGTCATGTCACTACACTCAGCTTCCCTCCTTTGAGATGGATTCTGTGAGCTTTTCTGCCTGAGTTAGCCTGAAAATACAATCCTCCTACTCACATACATAGCTTAGATGACAGGTACATGCCAGTGCTTCCAACTTTGGATTGAGAAAAGGGGTCTTAGAAACTTTTCTGCCTCGGCTGGCCTTAAACTACAGTCCTCTCAGGCTTAGCCACCTAAGTAGCTTGGATTAGTGGTATGAGCCACCAGCATCTGGACCTCTTGCAACTTTTTGTTGTTGTTGTTGCTGGTCGTGGGGCTTGAACTCAGGACCCAGGTGCTATATCTGAGCTTTTGTGCTCAAGCCTAGCATTCAGCCACTTGAGTTACAACTCCATTTCTGGCCTTTTGGTGGTTAATTAGAGATAAGCCTCTCAAAACTGCCTAGGTTGACTTTGAACCACTCTCCTCAGATCTCAACCTCCCGACTAGCTGGGGTTGCAGGCAAGAATCGGCATCCAGCCCTTCATGACTCTTAAAGAGCCACTTGACATAGACGGGTTGCAAACTAAGCAACCAGTCAGGCTCTAGAAAAATCACCCACAGTGACCTCTGTGTCCCTGATGTTGTCTATGATTTTAACATGAACATCCCAGCCCCCACCTCACCACATTCTCGTGAGGGGGCGGAATGGTTCAAATAGCAGAAGCAAAGCAAATATAAGAGGTCCTGAGGGATGTGGGGATTTTCAGGGTACGGGTACCACAGCGTGATCTTAGATGGAGTCACCCCAGGTGGTAGTGGCGTGCTCAGTGTATCTTGAAGGAACTTGCCCTGGTAGCTCCATGGGTGGCTCTGAGTCAGAAAAGGGACTTCAGGGCTCAAGGTCTTTGAGATGGAGTCAGGCTGTTAGACAGTGGGACCCATTTTTTTTTTTTGTTGTTGTTGTTCTTGTTTTTGTATATTTTGACTCACAGTTGAAGTCCATGGTTGGCTGATTCCATTTCTGTTGGCTTGTAGCAAGGCTGAACACTTCAGTCGGTCGGATGTTGTACATAGCAAACCAGCTTACCTCATGGTGGACAGGAAGGAGAGAAAACAAAGGGAGGAAAGGGAAGAGAAGGGGTAGGAATGAAGAGAGATTTTCCCAGGACATGCCCACCATTACCTACTTTCTCTTCCTAGGCTTTACCTCCTACTCTTCTTTGCCTTTAAATACTGCCATCTTATTATGAATTCTTTTACGAGATGAATGCATTGACTAGATCAAACCCCTCAGGATCCAGGGCACTTGGGAAAAACCCATCAGCTGAGAACCAAGCCTCCAGTAGCACATGAGTCAGTGGGGGACATTGAAGGAATTCCTTTCTGTTGGTGGATAAATCCTATTCCACTTTTCAACTACAGAGGAACTAGTGAGGGTCATAGCCAGTGATCGACAGAGCTAGAACTGGACCCAGGCAATTAGTTTTGCAACCCATATGCTTACATGTTTGCACTGTACCGCTTTTCCTGTGCATAAGAAGCATTTAGGCAAAGGGAATAAAGATCAGATCCATATTCAATCATCTGAGAAATTGTATACATACGCTTAGGAGTATCTCATTCCTGTCAGGACTGCTATATGCCTTGGACATGCTATTGAAAGGACTATCTTCTGGGCCTCGTAGAATTGAGCATGCTAAAGATAGCCAGAATTCGTGGAGCAGATACTAAAATTCTCAAGTGTGTGTAGTTGAGTGTCCTTGACGTTTAGAGGTGAATGTTGTGTGGTGGGACGGGAGCAACAGTCCCTTTACATGTGGTGATGGAGAGGAGGCCTACAAAGGACAGGATGGGAAAGAGGGCAATGTTATTCTCTTTGCAGCTAGGTGACTGGCAAGTTGCTCTGTGGGCAGAGTGGTAAGCTGGCTCTATTGAAGGAATTGAAGAAGCCAGCCTTTTCCTTTGATGTACCTGGATTCTGGGAGGTGTTGGGAGCAAATGGTGTTTGAAAAAGGTGGCAAGGAATATAGGTAAGGGCCCTGGCAAGACTCAGATTCATTAGGAGATTGGTCATGGGGGGTGGTGGGTGCAGAGAAAGGATGAATGGCATTTCCTTCTCTGTGAAGAGGCATCTGGAATGCTGGGCAGCACAGGAGGTGGTCTGGCCCATCTCTGATGAAGAAGCATGAGAACAAAGGGCAGAGGTTGTAGTTAGGTCAGTCTTGTCTACAGCAGGGCTGGGGCCGAGGTAAGTGGATTGGAAAAGATGGAGTTGCTGAGAACAGTTTACCTGTCTTCACAGTATAAAGGAGAGAGAGAAAGAGAGAGAGACAGAGACAGAGACAGTGACAGAGAGACAGAGACAGAGAGAGAGGGGGGACCAAAAATGTTTCTGATTGAGCCTCAGTGAACTAGAAAAAGCAATTACATAAAAACCATATTCCTCATGTGTTCTGATTAATGTAGTAGTCTAACTTAAAAAAAAAAAAAAGACTTGTTTTTGACCATGCATGCCAATAATTTCTCTGGTGAGTTTCAAGAAATCTTCCTAGTGCACATTGGTAGAAGTCATCAAGATTAGTTTCAGGGAACTTATTCTAACAGAGATGAGTCCCAAACCACAAGTCTCAGGGGAGTAATCCTTTTTGATAAATTTGGTGACTATTTTTTACTAGGACTGCCGAACTTGGGCTCTTCAGACAGATAACTTATTTAGGGTACATTGGAGTTATTGTTATTATCTTTAAAATAGTGGCATTATTTGTTCTTCTGCTCTGAGCTTTATTAAGCAGATTGGCATGAGGCATACCTTGTGCTTTTTTGCACTGGGTTCAGCGTTGTCAGAAAGTTATTCACAGGAGTCGGTGATGGAGTCCGCTCCACCCACTGCTGTTCCCTTTCTATTTTGGTGCCATTTGCAACAAAGGAAACTAAGTTAGTAAATTAGAGCGATTGAATCTCTCACAAACATGTTCTTTTCTTATCAGCTTGTGTAATCCATTAGATGAAGTACTCCCCCTTCACCTTTGGGATGTGGGGCCTGAAGTTTGTGTGAATACCAGATGACCTTAATTACTCATGGAGCTTCTGATCTTCTGACTCATCTGATTTACCCGTGTCGAAAGAATCTTTCATCTACCTTTGTGTATGTCTGTACATATGTGTACATCTATGCTTTTTATTTTTATTTTATTTTATGCCAGTCCTTGAGCCTGAACTCAGGGCCTGGATACTATTCTTGAGCTTTAGTACTCAAGTCTAACACACTACCACTTCAGCCACAGTTTCACTTCCGGCTTTTGGTGGTTAGAGATAAGAGTCTTAGGACCTTTCCTGCCTAGGATGGCTTCCTCAGATCCCAGCCTCCTGAGTAGCTAATATTACAAGTATGAGCCACCAGCACTGGGCTTGTTCATATTTGTATGCTATGTCTACACATAGATTGTTAAACTGGGCGCACTTGTGGCTCACACCTGTAATACTAACTACTCAGGAGGCTGAGATCTGAGGATCATGGTTTGAAGCCAGCCTGGGCAGAAAAGTCACTATGAAACCCTTATCCCCAATTAACCACTCAAAAATTGGAAATGGTGCCGTGGCTGAAGTAGTAGAGCTCTAGTCTTGAGCACAAAGAGGCTCAGGAATACTGCCCAGGCCCTGAGTTCAAGCCCCACAACTGACAAGAAAAAAGATTTTTGTGTGTAAATTTCCTGATTTTATATTCTCATGCCAAGGGCAACTCACTGGACAACATGTTAATTGGGACCTTCTTCTCAAGGATGTTGGGAGGAATTGTGGTCAATTAGAGGGTCTTATTCCCCTGTGTTAGGTTTTTTAAAAAGTAGGTAGCTGGAAAAGGAGAACGCCACGTGGTGTTCAGGCAGGAGAGAAAGTTTATTACCAAACTGCTGGCCTGTGGCCAAGATGATCCACAGCTGGAGAGAAGAGAGATAGAGAGAGGGACCCCCACCCAGCCCTGCCTCATCTAGGGCAGGAGCAGGGGGTGTGGCCAGGTGGATTAGGATGTGACCTCAGGGAAAGGGGAGGTAACTACCTCCAGGTCTGCTGGTTACCCAGGTAACTGGGTGGATGGAGACTTAATGAGGTGGGGGGCATCTACATGGAGCCTTCCAGGGATGGACCTTACACCCTGCAGTGTCAGCAGAAGGGGAGGTAGTCAGGAATGGGTACCTTCAGTCTCCTGAGATGGAAGTGGTTGCTGGTTGAATCCAAGGAGTAGCCAAAGGAAGCAGAACAGGGGCGTGGTAGGCAGAGCATCTGAAGAAGTAAATGGAAAACCATGGTGTTGTGTTCTGGGGATGCCTTTGTGCACCTCCAGCGGGAGAAGTCATGGAGCAAAACATGTTCTCAGACCTTCTTGGCTGGAAAGCAGATAGCCTTAGAGCAGTGGTTGTCAAAGGGGCACCGTGACTGCTTAGAAACTTGCTAGCAACGTGCAGACCTTCTCTTGGAGCTGCTGAGTGAGAAATCAGGGGAGGATGCCAACCATCTTTGTTTTATAAGCCCTCCTGGAGATGTGTGCTTGATTAAGATGTTGGAATACCGCAGTGGGATGCCTTTGAGTGGCTGTAGCCTGAGCAAAAGG
This sequence comes from Perognathus longimembris pacificus, assembly GCF_023159225.1. NCBI lineage: Eukaryota > Metazoa > Chordata > Mammalia > Rodentia > Heteromyidae > Perognathus > Perognathus longimembris. The sequence continues at coordinate 59,200,539 of NC_063170.1, read as the reverse complement.
CGTCTCCTCTGGTGGCATCCTTGAAAGTGCCCCTTGATATCAAGCCACTGCTTGAAATTCTGCAGACCTCCAAGGCTCCCCTCTCAGAATAGGTTTCCTTCAGCAGTGATGGAATCATGGATTCCTGGAGGAGGGGGGAGTGTCAGGACCCTCTGTAGTTCATGCCTTTAATTTCCCCTTTCTCTTTCTCAGCCATGTGGGGAAGTTCCAGTATAGAGGCAGGCTTAGAGGGAGGGGGGGAGGGCAGTGGGGAGACTGTTTTGAAAAATAGATGCAAACACTGCCTGAGCTGTTGTTGTTTCCCAGTGCTTGGCAGTGTTTGGTAAACAACTTGATTGCTAGGTCCTGGCCTCGGGGAACCACAGCTGCTCTTTCCAGCTCCCTGCAGACTTTTGTACCAAGCAGAGATTGCTTCAGGGAAAAATAAACAGGGGAGAACAAAACAAGAAAACATCACTGTTGTTTTGTTGCTGCCTCTACCTGTTTTCCCTGGAGCTGTTTTGCAACTACAGGCCTTGGGCTTTGGGTTCTTTTTTGCTTTAAAAACAAAGCAAGCCACTGTGGTCTTCTAGGCTTCTTTTCCTGTGGCTAGCTGGTGGTATTTGGAGTAGCCATAGGATTTGGAAAGCCCTGGAAAGGACTTAGTGACCACTGCCAGAATGTATGCATTTTTAAAATATGTAAATTGAAAAGGGAGAAAGCTTCATTCTTTCTAATGACCCCCTGGATGGTAATCTGGCTTTTCAAATCTGGAGGAAAACAGATTGGATATGGCACAATTAATGTTTCAGCACTTGGAGGCTTTTCTCGAAAATATTTTAATGGGCTTTTAATTTATTGCCGCTCTTGATTAGCAGGTTCTAGGCAGGCTTACTGCTGCCTTCCTGGGCCAGGGCACTCTTGGGGCCGCAGGGAAGTGGAACAGAACAAAGGCTGCCTGAAGCTCTGAGGTCGGAGCCCCCCCCCCCCCCCATCCCTGAAGAGAAGGTGCTAGCCTCCAGATCCTTGGCCTGCCTGCTAACCTGTCTGGGCTCTGGAGGGCGGACTCTGCATTTCTAGCCTGGCCTGCTTTTGATCCACGTGGCTGAGCTTGGGTAGGAGGCCCATCTGGTATTGCCAGCTTTTATATGTTTTCATATTTGAGACCTGTACATGGTTTGGTTAATGCATTTATTCGTTTACTCACATGTTAACTCTATTATTTGAACTCTCCTTCCTTTTTTCAACTGGAGAACTTTTTTTTTTCTCCAAAATTATTTTCTTGCTCCTGAAATAAATCTTTTGCAATGTCCTCCTTACAGAGAAGTGATAAACTTCTTTTTGTCTGAAATGCTTACATTCATTTTTGAAAGATAGTTTGTCTGGGTATACAATTCTAAGTAGACAGCTTTTGCCTGTGGGCTGTGTTGTGGATAATTTATTTGGATATCTGTCTTTCTTTACTGCAGTTGCTGTATTTTTCATTTCTAGAGCTCTGAGCAGTTAAGTATTTTAGTTAGAGAGCTGCATGAAGATAGAATCCAGTCCCTCCTTGTCTGTGGGGTTCTTAACAAAACACATAGGAAAACAAACAACAAAAAATGCTCCACAAACCACATTGGGGATTGGTCCTTTATTTTTGGATCTGTCTAGACTCTTTACTATACTGCAAGTCAAGTGAGACAGCACTACTGAGAAAGGTCCCAGGACGTTGCACGATCAGTTTATGTTTCAGCTGGCTTCTGCTCCAGTTCCTTATGCAAAGGACCTCTCCCATGCCTGCTTCTTGCTGACTGTGCCCTGCTGGTGTTTTGCTTACTAACCGTTCCAGCCTTTTAATAGCTTTTCAGACATTGTGGACTGCCTTTTTCTTCCCACCCAAGTCTTCCAACCCCTTCTAAAACTTGCTCACCAGAATTCTTCCAGAATTATCTGCCCAGAGATATCTGCTGAGTCTTTCTTGTTTGTGTTTTCCTGTGTTCACTTGTATCTCTTCTTAAGTGTTTCTGACTTTCTCTAGAATCACAGAACTGTAGCCAAGAAGAGCCTCAGCAATTATTTGTGTCAGAGCTTGTGAAGTTTGTTGTGGTAGTGGTTTGTTTCCTTCTTCTTTTTTTTTTTTTTTTTTTGTTGATGGAAACTAAGCTACTAACTTAGACAAATTCTGTACTTTCATTCACTAAAGAGAAATCTAGCTTCTTGGCTTTGTTGAACCAGAAGCTGGAACCCCCCCTGGGTGGGAAGGTTGGGGGACAGCAGTGTCATTTGTCCAGTATAATTTAATGTCCTTCCCTGAGACAGTAGGGTTTTTCTAGCTCACGACCTTCCTCATCTACTTCTGCTACCTTGCACCTAACCTCCTTTCCTCCTGCCATCTTTCCCTGCAGGAGAAAGGCCTCTGTTTAGAAAGGTTAAGTGTCATCTACACAGTCTCACAGCCAAAACTCACTTGAGCAAGGGTGAGTCAGAGGGTGTCTAGCACGAGATAGGCCCTTAGAATGTTTGCATTAGTGTAGTGGCTTGAAAAACTGGGGTTTCTAAATGAGAGCAACTTTTAGAGACTCAAGCCACTAAATCTCTCTGTGTCTTAATGTTCTGATCTGAACATGAAGTTTGCAATAATAGAATCTACTGAGAACTCGTATGCATGAACTAACTGTTGAAAATCCTCGAAATAGCATTTAGGCAGAGTTTCAAGAAACGGCAATTGCATGTTTAGAGGTTGTTGATAATTTAACTATTTTTTGATTCATTGGTTGAAACAAGTCCTTCAAAAGATTGTAGTGGGAGGGAGCCTGCTATCAGCCAATCCTGAAATTTTGGGGGCACATGATGAACATAGTGGAGCTTGTTTATCTCATGGGGCTCGTGGTCTAGTAAGGAAGATGGCCAAGGTTATGTCAAGAGCTCCTGGGTATGCAAATGGGCGGATGCAGCTGACAGTAACAGTGGACTGAGGGTAAGTAGGTGGGCAGGCAGTTCAGAAAATTCCTGGGGTGAGTTCCATCCTTAGGGCTACACAAGGAGGGAGGAGCCTCTTGTGTACCCCAGGAATACCAGAACCCATTCAAGTATACCAAACCCAGGGCAGGAAATCCCTTGCTTGTTTAAACAAGAGCCACTGCTAGCTCTGCACTGGTCACAATAAGGGATTGGGTTAGTGGTGTGGGGCCAGATTGAGGAAGGAGAGAAAAATCAAATTATGTAGTGGGATGAATTGTGAATTTTATCCCAAGAGCGGAGGAGAGCTGCTGCTGTTTCTTTTTGTTAGGTGTCTTAGGCTTCTTGGCTTGGGGTGGGGTGGGCCTTTCTGAGTCTTGGAAATGCTTCTTGGGTCTCAGGGCTGTATGAGACTTGGAGAATGGGGCTTGCCATTTGGACTCAAAATATGCTCTATGTTAGGTATAAATAGCACCCCCTGGTAGTTTTGCTAGAACTACAGAATCTCAAGCCCACTCTAGGATCAGTCTTTGGAAGAATGGCCCAGAATCTGTAATCTGAAAAGCTCAAGTGTTGCTTCTATACACTGAAGTTTAAGAAACACTGATCTAGAACACATTTGGACAGACTGCCAGAGAAGTTGGGGCTGTGTCCCCTGGAGAGGAACATGAGCTTTCTGTGGGCATCCAAGGGGTGACACCAGCCACTAAGTGACAGCTCACTAGCACTGGGCATAGAGTGCCCTGGCAGGCATTCAGCTCACATAGTTCTGCCTAAAACTATTTCATTGTCTTTTAATCAGGCAAGTTCAAGGAGAAGCTGATAGTTGAGGTCATTTAGAGTAAGTACGCTTCATAAGACATGGAAGTGGGTGGGTCTTTGTGAGCTTTGCTTAAAGCCTGATCTTACAGGTGAAGAGATTAAAACCTCCAAATGGTACCAATACTGAGTCCAGAATTCGTCGTTCTTCACTTCAAGCCCTAGTCACTCCAGTGTATTCCTCTTCTATGGAATATCTGCATGGGTACTGATCCTTCTCGAATTCTTAACCATTTTGGGAATGCAGTAGAATAATTTTGGAGAAAAAAAAATCACAGTCTTACTACTTTTATTATTACTATTATTATAATGATCTTTATGGATAGATACATAGGTGATTAATTACATATATAAATGATTTTAAGTCATGAGTACTGAACGTACCCCTGTTTCAGCCTCTGGAAAATATGGTTACTTTATAAGAAAGGGTGTGTTTATCTGTGTAAGACTTAACACAGCTACTTATCTGAGCCCTTTATAGTAGGACATGATCCATCTGAAATACTGAAAGATTGTAAGTCTTTGGTACAAATAACACCCTTTTAGCAACTGTATAGAAGTTCTTGGTAGGGCTGGGGATGTAACTTAACTGGTAGAGTACTTGTTTAGCATGCATAAGGACCCGAGTGCACGCCCCAGTACCATTAAATAAGTAAATAAAAATTTAAAGAAAGTAAAGTAATGCCAAATATTCATTCATTTATTTATTTATTTTTACCAAAGAAGCCATTGGTAAGTGCGTCTGAAAAGACTGTTTCCGGTGCTTACTTGACAGCAGCTGGCGGGATGTACTGACACCCCTTGTTGGAACGGTGTTTCCCCCACCTTTCGAGTCTATGTCTGTCTTACTGTTTTCATGTTTAAGGAAGTGGTGGTTTACATCTTAGTTATGTGTAAAAAATATTTTTGTGTGTTACAGTTGTCCAGAAGCTTCTGCTGACAATTCCAGTTTCCAAAGGAGACATTCTGACCATGGTGAGGGCTTTGGTCCCTTCTCTGATTTGTTGTCAGCCATGAACGGATGGATGTGAGGTCTGCTAGCCTAAAGGGTGAGTGAAAGTTGGTGATTATTCATCTGAAAATCCCCAAGACATACAGTCCATCAGGACAGTTGCTCACTGTGGATGGGAGAGTCTCAAGTTGGAAGAAGGGACGCAGTCTGCTGTTATTTCTATTGTGTAACCTTTTCAGATAATTCCTACCATGATCTCCCAGGGCTTTATAAAGGAACACAGGAAAAGTTGTTGTCTTTTTCCTTTAAAAAAAAGTTTTAATCACACCCTGAATGATAGACTGTCTAAATTATGGACCACATGCCAGAAGGAGTAAATTCTTTTTTTTTTTTTTTCCTTGTTTTTTGGTCTTATCATAACTTGAGAACGTGAGCCACCTTGAAGTGGTTCCTAATTACTTCACCTTAAATCCCAGGGGATTTAAGACAGATGCTCATCAAGAGTGTCCCATTCCACACCTTCCACAGGATGGGGCTCTTGAGAAAGTCACAGGGCTGGAAACGTTGGACTTCAAAGATTTTTATGAAAGACTAATTTTTTTTTTCTATCACAGTTTATGCCATTAAGTTATTCATTGAATTCTTTTAGGGGACATGATTTTTTTTTTTTTTCGGTAAGGACACAATATTTTCAGTTATGTGTGTTTTCCCATTTGGTACTATCCGTTCTCATGTTCCTCAGAAATGAAGGGCTTCCCTGTAAAGCAGTAATTGATGGAGGCCAGATGTTTTGAGTGAAAATTTTGACATCATTCAGTGGTAGCTTTGTCATATAATGAGGTCAGTTTGGGAGGGGGAATCACTTATTTTTAGGTTTTATATTGGATGGTATTTGGTGGTAAGAGTCATGGCATAAACTCATGTGTCTTAGTGTAGTTGGTATTCAAAAACACATTCTAGGCAATGAAGGAAGCTTGGTGAAGCCAAAACATTACATATGAAGAACCCCTTCGTTCCACGACATGCAGAAAACTACTCTCTGTTCTCTGATATCCTGTTTTTGAAACAAAGCACGAAGGTTAGAGACTCCTATTATATCAGTATTATTGAGGCCCTAGGAACTGGCTGTATAAATCTTCTTGGCTTACAAATGGGATTGCTGATGCTCACTGAGTTCTATGGGAATGACCTAGTCCCTGGTCTTAGGCCACAGCTGACCCTATTATTTGATTCTCAATTGGTGCTTCTTACCAGTTTATCTCATTTACAAAGATTAAAACACTCAGCTTATTTAGCTTAGGGAACCTCTTCTGAGGACCCATCTCTGGAAGATAATACCTCGCATCCATTCAGGTAATTGGGCTACAATTCACGATTTCATTGCTTCCAGTTATTTTGACAAACCCTTCCCATTCTGATTTACAGAAGAATATCAGGGAAATAACTAATCCCAATACTAGAGACTAGAGCCTCTTAGCTTTCAAATGTACTTTCACATGGGCTAGATTGATGCTGAACTAGTTGTACTTTTCATTCTTTTCTGCCAGAACTGGACATAGAGATACAAATCAAATCTTTCTTCTTCATTATGGTAGTCTTCCTTTCATTGGCAAGAAATAAGGCAAATGATAAGCAATAAAGTATATGGCAAGGATGTCTGCATTGAAGAGAAGTGTTGCTAGGTGTGTAAGAGGTCTTAGATCACTTTTCTGAGTGGTCTTGGGCGTGTCCTATAATTCTCTTGTGGGGTTCTTCAAGGGTTCCCAGTGCTTTATCCCAGTGATAGACTTTCACGAATGGTCTTCAGATCCAGGTGAAACAGACAGCCAAGTCTTATTCTTAACTCGCACATGCCTGAGAATTCATAGCCACAGGGTTACCTGTCATTTCTGTCTTCAGTACTGAGAGTCTGTCTCAGTCTCATTGTCATAAAATTGATGTATGGAACTAACAAAACCACATGAATGGGTTGATTGAATACTAGGCTCATTTTACTCATTAATTTCAGATGGTTAAGACCCATTATTGGGGAAAATCAGTCTCAGGAAGTATAATGAAAATATTTCTTTTGAGAAAACATACGATTAGGCCTAGTTTAATACCAGTTTGGTTTCCTCGCGCCCCTCCCCCCTCCCCTCTAGATAAAGAAATGCTTTGTATTTTTCACACTGTCATGAAACCCCTTTATGGTGTTTTTGGTAGGAAGTAGAGGTAACTCAAATACTGTGAAGTGGAGCAGATATTCTGATTTTCCAATGTCCCCTGACTTTTTTTTTTCAAGGTACATCGTCTAAAATATACCCAGAGGACTCATTCTTTGCCTCTGTGATAGTTTACCTAATCTACATACTGCACATCTGAGAACTAGTCAGTCCTTTCAGTGGCAAAACTCATTCACAGCCCTGTGCTTTTTAGAACTGTACAATTTAGTGAGTAATCAAAAGAAGCACCGATTAGTTTTGCTCGCTGATAATTTGGAGTCTTTAGGTTTGAAACCATCTCTGATTCTGAGCGAAACGTTTCACGGAAAGTGTCCTCGTGGTAGGGCAGGCGAGAGTCACAGGGGTCAGGCAGCCAGAACTACATATCTCCCTTAGACACAGGACAATGAATCCATGAGATAAAAGGTTTGCACAAATAGATCATTACAGTAAAAATTTTAAGGTCAGAAAATGGGTAATGTACTCGATTTATGTTGGTAATAATCATGCTTGCATACTAAATTAACTTGAGGGCAGAAAAGAGAGAAAAGAGGGCTGAAGGCTATGTTGTGTTCCTCTCATGCCACGATCTACCCGACAGGCACCCGAGTTGCCTGTCCCCCTGGCCTGCTGATTTCGCTGATGTTTGTACCTGTATGATGCACATCACGGGACTCCAAGAGTGAAGAGTGGTTAAGTCTGCTGCATATTTAATAGGCTGTTAGCCACAGTGTTATTAATAAATGTGATAATAACAGTCTGCATTTGCATAGAGTGTTCCTGAGAAGATTGACTGGGGATGGCAAACTTACTGGCTTGTTTGTCAGGCTCTTCTTTGGTGTTATAATGGCGCCCGTGTGAATTTCCCTTAATGGTGGAACTGGAGTGCAAGTGAAGACGTCATGTAACATTGTTGTGTCTGATTTGCTCACATTGTTTCCCTTAGTTGCCGACAATTTCTCTTTTGATCTTTCTTATAATCACATTTTTTGGGAGTGGGGAGAGCCTCCCTTCTCACTTGAGACTTGGTAAGGGGTACTACATTTTGTCTGGGATTTCTTTGCTTTTTAAAACGAAACTTGAGATGTTGATGACTGCTTTTGTGGGGGGGGGAGGGGGAGAGATCATTTTGATATCAGGGTTGCAGCCCTGCAGATTCTGAGAGAGGGTGGGTACCTAGGATGGGGGTTGCAGCCCTGCAGATTCTGAGAGAGGGTGGGTACCTAGGATGAGTACTCTGGGCCAGGAGTGCTGGTTGGCCACCTTGAGCTGCAAGTCACTTGGCTGTGTTTGAACTTTCAGTCCCTGAAATTTGGATTCTCAAAAGTAATTTTAGCAATTTAATAAACTACATAATATGTTTTATAAGCTGAGGTGAATGATCTTAAGTATTTTGGTCTCTTTCATAACACAATGAACCTAATATTGGTAAAAATACAGATCTTCACTCACACCATAAAGAGAGGCTAGATTTAATAAGCAGTTATGAGCGTTGGCAGCTGCCTATCAGATTGTATAACTTGGGCTCCAGCACGCGGAGACAGTGTCAACTTACATTTTATCTCTCAAGTATTTCCAAGACGTTTATTTTGCCTTTCTCTTCAGTCCCTAACCTCATACAAGCAATATCATTGGCTGTATATTTTCCACATAGCCTAATTGGTGTAGGGGGGAGTGGTAGAAGCCACTGTCTGGACTGATGAAGGTCAGAAATGAGGATGGCATGTGTCTGGAGGTAATAGAGTATATTAGTAACGCAGTCACTCAGGGTAGTGAGAGGGTATCCGTTCTTTCCTGTGTACCTATGAGGACAAGGAAGGAACTTCTAGTTCCTACCTTACATCCTGGTTTCTCACAGTGGAAGCAAGCCAATCCTTGTGTCAAACAGTCTGTTAACATTTTTCAGACGCAATTGTAAGACAAATGAATGGGTTACTCCATTTGTCAACTAAAAAACGAAAACCCACCAATTGCTATTGTAAGATTAAATTCTAATTAGAAGATTGCATTTAATTCAGAAGCTATAACATTGTTTTAATGAATTCTGTTGTGGGTGACAGTTTAGGTGAGATAAATTTATATGGCGTAGGTAGATGTAAATTCATTGGATGGTGTTAAACATGTTACTTCATATATATTAGCTGTGAAATTTATTTCTTCTCTAGTTATGTCCCCAAGGAGGTAGAGTTAGAGGAAAAACATACCTTCAAAGAAAGAAGCCCTTCTGTCCTTTTCAGTGCTTGCTCTAAACCTACCTTTTCTGACTTTTATTTTTTTAAAAAAACAAAACCTGTTAAATTTCTGCATTAGCTGAATTTATGATTCTTAGTGTGTGCTATTTATAAAATGGAGTATAGGCTTTATGATATAGGAAATTAGTCTAGGACTGAGACTGTGATCCAACTTGGTAATAAAGGTAATCTGCATTTAGATTGCAGATATTTTCCAAACCTCCCTACGCCTCTTCTGGGATTAGGCACACATTTTTCTAGACATTTCAGTTGACTACACACTTCTCATGTAACGGGCAGGTTTTTGCAAACCTGCCTAACTCAAGGGTAGCAAACCATTCTTGACAGAGTTTCCTCACTTCCTCTTCCTCTGCCTATTTCTGTGTCCTGGCAGACGTCATTAATTGATTACAATGGCTTTTCCACTGAGTGTCGATGTAGCCTCAGAATCATTCTCCCTCAATTAGGCCACATTTTAGAGTCACCATTTCTTTGACTATGGAATGGTATAATGTTTAAGGTGAGTGGTTTCTGAGCAGTCTTACTAGTTCATCTTTGCATGCCCAGATGGTGGGTGAGTATATAGTTGGTGAATGGTCCACGGGTGTTGTATTACTAAAATGGTCTTAAGTAGCAACAATGTTGGCAATAATCTGGTAGTGCCATGATTAGCGTTTTGTTTTGTCTTCTCTTCTTGTGTTGGGGATAGACCTCAGGATGTTGCACATGTTGACAAGTGTTCTATCACTGAGCTACTACTACTCAACCCTTTTGGTTTTTGGGACAAAGTCTTACTGTATAGCTATGTTGACCTCACCCATAGGATCCTATGTCTGCCTCCTGGGTGTTGGGATTGCAGGCATGTATCACCAAGCCCAGCAAGGGTTTTAACAACATACATGTAATTTGTTGCATTGTTTAACTTGTACCCTTTTCTGGTTCTGGTGTTGGGTGTGTGAAAAACATGACAATGTTGTGTTATTCTGGGTTTTCTTTTTTTTTCAGTTTCTGTAAATTTGGAAAATATAAAGAGACTTTTCTGGCCCTCTTTTTACCTGTGCATGAACCCAGGCTGTAACATAGCAAGGAAGTGGTGGTGTGAGAACCAGGCCTAGACTTTCACTCTGCCAGCGAAGTGTCTTTCTCCAAGGGAGGGGCACCCTTTATGTGCCAGGTGCTGACTGGCCCAGGGTAAATTTCTTACCATTTCTTTTTGCATATTAATCTTGCATTTTATCAATACTCTGAAGCAAGCTGTACCAGGGAGGAAGGCATTCAACTATTATATTTCACACGTTATCTTTTGTGATGTAAAATTCTAGGAACTTAGACTACATTACATGTTGTTTTTCAAATATACTGTGTTTTCTGTTAACTTGGTTCAAGTGGGGCCTAGAGGCTAAGAGAAGGGAATTTTCACTTTGTTTGTAGGCAGGCTGCCAGGCAGTCATTGAAAATTACCATCATTTTAATTCCTTGGTAAAGAAAAATGAACAGTTTGCACGTTTAGGCTATCACTTAGCTAATGTGCACTTTCATTTCATCTGAGGGTGCTGTCTACTATTATTTGTGTTGGTCAACCAGAATTCTGGCAAGTGACGGCAGGTGAAGATGTGGGCCATTGACATGTGGCCCTGGTTTGTTGGGCAATATGGTTGACCTCAGTCAAGCATGGCAACATCAACAGACCCTGGCCATGTCTTGTTCTGATCTTGCTCTTTGCCTAGAATGCTGTGCATCTTCTTCTAAGTGGCTGGAACAGGGCCTTAATGCCTCCTGTGTTGCATGAGATTTTAGTCATGCTCACAACAATCGTAGCGGCCATTTATTAGGTTGCACTAGCGTAAGTATCACACTCGTTATTATTTAATCTTACCAGTGCCTTTGTGTTGTGGATATTATTCTGGATTAATTGTTGAGGCCAAAGCTCAGTGCTGGAGTCCCCTGTTCCCAGTTGCAAAGCATGCCCCATGGGCGAGCGCTTCAAAGCTCTTATCCATTCAAAACTTCCATTTTCTCATCTTCAAGTCCTTTTGTTTGATTCTGCCAGGAAGATTTTATACTTTATATTTGTCACCATGAAGGAACTTGAATCCAACTCATTTAAAACTGAAGCCTAATCAACAAATAGGATTTTTATAGACCAGTGATATAAAAAGAAATGGCTTCATCATATATATGTATGTATGTATATATACACATATATACATACATATGCTATATATGTTATATATAATATATGTTGCTTATGTGTTATAATTTATATAATATAATGTGTTATATATTTTATATTTATGTTATATGTTATATACATTATATATCACATATATGTTGTATATTATATATAGGTTTTATATATATAGTGTTTTATATATGTATAGCACGTGTGTGTGCGTGTAGGAGGGCTGTAATGGAATTTGAACTTATAGCCTTGTGTTTGCTAGGCCAGTACTATATAGCACCTTGGTTTAAAGTCCCAGTCCTTTTTGCTTTTATTTATTCATATTTTTCAGATAGGGTCTTCTGTTCTTTTCCCAGGCTGTCCTCAAGCCATAAGACTACTGTACTACCTCCACCTTCTGAGTAGCTAGGATTATGGGTGTGTGCCACCATGTCTGACTTCCCCAATTTCTTTTAAAAAACATTTGTCATTTACTGTTGTTTTTTCCCTCTCCATCCATTAGCCTCCCAGGTTCCTGCCACTAGACTCCGTGTGAGTGGATTTGTGGTCCTCTTTGCAAGTGTAGGTTCTCCTGGTGCTGGCTGCCTGAACCATTGCTTTTCCTCCTTGACCTCAGGAAGAGCATCATAGAGCAACAGCAGCTCAGCCATGCAAGAAATGAAGACCTTACCACTAAGGCCTCATGACCAATGGACGCTGCCAGGCAGTGGGAGGCCCAGCCTAGTTCCTTTGCTTGGTCATTTGGTCTCCTTGTCCTTGGACTACAGAGACCTCAGTTCTTTAGGACAGAATTTCACCCAAAAGTATACTCTTCAGTTTTACTGTTTTTGTTTTTAACATCACATGCATTTGGGTATTATTGAAGGGAATTTTTCTCTCCGCATTTGAAAAACTCACATAGTTGAATTATGAAAGACAAAATGATGTCATTTGTGGTTTTTCTTTCACATTCTATTCAGAGAAGAAGAAAAGAAACATCAGAACACACAGGTCATGAAAGTTCTAGAATCTGGCTCATGGCTTGAAGGAGGTTCTTTATATTCTTTTTCTGTACTTAAAAAAAATAAAGAATACTTTCCACCTTTTTTATCCTTAAAGAGGTGTGAGGGGGTGGGGGAGGGCTGATCTAGCACACACTCTAGTCTGGAGCCTCTGTTGGTATAACTGCATTCATTGGAGTCCCAGGGCCGAAAGGGGCTCACCGGAGTAGCCTAGTCTTGAGCTTCCTTTCTGGACTGTATTGTCACCATAGCTTCACTTGACTACCTTGGAGAATGATGATAGCTGACACCATACCGTATATGTGACAGGCCAGGGGACTTACAATTCTCTAATTCTCTCCAATTGTCCTGTGAGCAATACTCCAGAGAACAAGAGGAGGCCCCAACCCAGCACCCATCAGATGGGAGGGATTTGCTTCTTTCCATGGCCCCAAATCCTCAGGATCGTGTTTTTCCTTGGATTGACGATCTGTGGACTGCCTAGGAAGTGTTTTGCATCCTGATAGAGACCTTCAGCCAACTTAAGGAGTTGCAGGTCTCACCAATAGTGTAACTCTGGCCATCTTACCTCTCGTTCTAGTCTTAGTTTCCTCATCTGCCAGTTGAGACAATGATAATTTTCTATGCTGTTCGCAGTGAGAATTCCAACCCCATGGTTGGACTTGTAGAGGTGTGAAAATGCCCTCTTGTCCCCAGCACACTGAGGAAGTGGCAGCGAATGCTTCAGGTGGCACTGTTCGGTGAATAAAGTTTAAAAGCTGACAGAGCCTCAGAAGGGTGCTGTTGGCAATATTTTTTTAAAATACATTAAAAAATCAGTATTGGAGTTTCTACATAGATGTTTGAAAAAAAAGAATTCTGTCATCACAGCGTACCAGAGTTGACAAGTGTAAATATGCAGTTAGATGGTTTCAAGAAACGTGTATTATTTACTGATCAATGCGGTGTCTCCTTTGGAGCCATTACACTCAGTCATTTCCTGTCAATCTCTCTGCACTGTTATAATCCGTCTATGGATATGCATATTAAAGTAGAAGAATGTTATTGTGCATGTGTGGTGGCAGCTTTTTAATTAATAATGCTGCTGCTTTTAAAAAGTTATCAGGCTAGTTGACTCTTAAGGTGGCTAATAAATAGTCTGCAGAATTGCATGGGAAATGAGGAGAAGTGAAACTACTCAGGCCTATGGAAAATGAGGCCTGGTAGGTGGGCATCTGTGCCAGAAGACACTGGTCCTGTTACTAATGGAGGAGCTTTTTTATCTGGCCATCTTCTTAAGTACAGAGGACTTCCTTATGATTTTTTTTTCTATGATTACTTTATGTTTTTTAAAAAGACTTATAGCTGGGGCTGGGAATATGGCCTTGTGGTAGAGTGCTTGCCTCCCATACATAAGCCCTCAGCACCACATATACAGAAAAGGCTGGAAGTGGCGCTGTGGCTCAGGAGGTAGAGTGCTAGTCGTGAGCAAAAAGAAACCAGGGACAGTGCTCGGGCCCTGAGTTCAGCCTCCAGGACTGGCCAAAAAAAAAAAAAAAAGACTTATAATTGAAGAAAAGTTTGTGCATATACATGCGTTTGGGAGACTAATCTGAGATGTCTGTCTGCATCAAGGATGGGCAAACCCTTACTAGAACCAGGCACATAGTAAATAAGGTTAGACTAGCAAGCTGCCTGGTCTGATACAGCTGTTTCCCTCCGTCACTGTTTTACAGCAGCCTGGGGACTGTATGTAAATGAGCGAGTAAGGTTGTGTCCCCCTCAAATAGTACAGACATTGGGATGTGAATTTCACTTAATTTTTACTGTTGCCGCACAGTTGTAGCATTTGCATTTTCCCTTTTCCTTTAAGAGTAAAAGGTATTCTTTTCTTTCTTTCTTTTTTTTTTTTTTTTTGTGGCTGTGTGGCCTTGGCCAGCTCTGGGCTCATAGTCAACCAGGCCCTGGTGTTCTGGAATAGAGTGTGCAGCCGAGATGAGGATTGGGTGTTTTGCTTTTCTGTCTCTTTTCCCTTGCTCCCTTGCTCCTCCTCAGTTTCTGATGACATCTCCTGTACGATTTATTGATTAGGGTGAGTCCCCACCCCTTTATGGAACACATGATAAGTAGTTAGAAGTGGGGCTGGGTTGAAAGATAAAGAGAAAACAAGTCATAGACGAAAAGTGGCCTGACGACACTGAGCTCAGATCTGTATTCCCTTTGAAACCAGTGCTGACTACAGCACACTGTGGATTGTACCAGTGTCTTTAAGACAAATTTCTTAGGAGATGCAAATGAGCGTTGCTTTTTTTTTTAAAGATAGTTATTTTTTAAAATATATTCATTACAAAATATGTGGCAAAAATAGAATTAGTACATTAAGTCTAATTTTTCGTATACGCTTGCTTAGATGTAGCATTTAACAAACATTTCTGAGATTGAAAGAAAAAAATGGAATTATTGTTCGCATAGTGTGAGCCATGCTGTTGAGGTGGTATTACGTGGTCCAAAGTGGAAAATTTTCTTCTCTGTGTCCCTGAACTTAAGCGGAGGACAGAGTTGCAGGAGGAGAGGTGGTCAGAAACAAGGCTGTGTATTCTAGATGGAGTCTGCCCCCCATCTATTGGGATATTGTAATGTTTTCTCTTGGAAATGGATGGGAAGTCCCAGCAGGAGAAAGAGGGAGAGGTACGTGCAGGGACCAGGCATTTTCAGAACATGGATGCCTGAGAAGAACGTGGTGTTTAACAGTGCAGGGGCACAAGGCAGTGTCTGTAGACTCAGTTCTCCAGAAGTCCTGGTGGCTCAGGGATGGCTGGAAGCCTGACCAAGAAAGAGATATAGAAAGAATAGAAGAATCAAGAGCAATATTTTCTTTCCTTTCCTATACTTTTCTTCCTTCCCCTCCTTATCCCCTTCTCCTTCCCTTCTTTCCTTTTATTACTGTTGTTTTTTTTCCCTCCTGTGTTTCTATTTTATTTTTAAAATATTTTTATTACTTTTAGTTGTACAAAGGAATTGGTTGCCATTCAACAAAGCAATTTATGAATAGAATGCATCTTGTCCATCGGTACTGTGACTTGAACTCAGAGCTTTATACGCTCTACCACTTGAGCTATGCCCCTAGTGCTTTTTTGCCTTCATTTATTTTTCTTTTTTTTTTTTTTTTTTTTGCCAGTCCTGGGCCTTGGACTCAGGGCCTGAACACTGTTCCCTGGCTTCCTTTTGCTCAAGGCTAGCACTCTGCCACTTGAGCCACAGCGCCGCTTCTGGCCGTTTTCTGTATATGTGGTGCTGGGGAATCGAACCTAGGGCCTCGTGTATCCGAGGCAGGCACTCTTGCCGCTAGGCTATATCCCCAGCCCCGTCATTTATTTTTCAGATAGACTCTCATGTCTTTGTGTAGGGCTGGCCTCAGACACTGTTCCTCCCTCTCAACCCCTCCCCCCCAGTCATGTCCCACCACACCAGTTTTGTTTTTGAGATAAAGGACTCACTAACTTTTTTGCCCAAGGTGGTCTGCCTTCTGAGGAGTTGGCACTAAAGGTTTGCATGGTCATACCTAAGCTCAGGCATATATCTTTTTTCGATAGTTTCTGATTGGTCACAAGCCAGAATGTGTGAACCAAGGTATTGTTACTCCAGTTGGAGAATAAACTCCCAGAAAAGATAAGCATCTCTGCAGCAAATATCGAACTAAGAATGGTAGGAAGGAGGGTACATGAAGGTGGATGTGTGCAGACACATTTACATGTGGCTTATCTGTTTTTGTTTTCTTAATGAAAACAAATACATTCTAGGATCCAAGGCTAAGATGGATGTGTACATTAATAAGTAATCAATAGCTAAATGTGGTGACTAAGAATACAAGATATTAGCCAGACTACTTGGGTCTAAATCCTGGTCCTGTCAATTAATAACAGTATTAGTCGTAATTAATTATTATTAACCTTGGAGCAGGGCATCTCTCTCTGAAACTCAGTTTCTTCGGCTTTATAATGTAAATAATGACAGCATATAACACAAACACAGGTAATTGTGGAATTAAAAAGAGAAGCAGGAAGAAAAGCATTACATATAGTAAAGTATAAGTAAATAACAGCTACCTCTTTGTCCTATTCATCCTAACGGAAAAAAAAAATACGCCCTCTTGGATATTCAGGATGCCAGGATGTTAGAATGTGAGCTTTATCTGCATATTTGTATATTTTATTTTCTTGATATTCATTGTTTAGATTCAAAGAGTTCTTGACATTCTATATTCAAGGGATGAATGTAGCCTGCTGTCCAAAGCCATGAATGTTGTACGTGGTATTTTGTGTGTTGTGACTCAGTGCATTTGAATAACTCTGGGGTTGAACTTGAGTCTTTGAGGAAACCAATTATACCTTTGACCACTTTTGAGTACTTTCCTAGGCCCTTCTTGAGTCTCCTCTGGACTCACAACTCCTCACAATCCTTTTTCCTGTTGGATTTCTGTGTCCCAAGGCCACAGTACCTTGAGAAGAATATTTTGGTGCATGTATCCACATTTCTATAGAATTTGCTCGAAGGTGCCTTTTTCTCACCAAATTGCCTTTATCAATTGGAAGTGAAGTGTTTTGACTTTTCCTTAACCTACTTCCTAAATTTCAAATCTGGGAAGCTGGCACATACAGAGACTGGTGATAAAGAATAGTAAATTCTCATCCAGAAACCAATCTTGCGGGAGTAGACCCATCTCTGTCTTGGGCCAGGTGCCTCGTACCTTCAGCCAGAGTTTGGCGTAGACCAGCACTGTGCTCAGGCCTCCTTGGTCGCTCTCAGTCATTTTGGCCTCACTGCTATGAGCCTGTTACTATATTTCTCCCTATTTTGAGATAACAAAATTTGAAATTTAGGAGAGTTGGCTTAGAAAAGTTTGTAGGGAGGGTGTTTAGATACACGTGATCAGGATTATACATTCTTAAACAGTATCTTTAAACTATATGATATGTCTTCTGCCTAAGAAATGATGGAGTTTTCTGGTTTCCTTCACTTTATCCTTTGTTTCATGCATGGAAATTGTAAACTAACATAAAAAATGATTCCCCTCCTCATTTAGGATAACCTGCTTTTATTTCATGGAAAGAAATAATATCTCAGTATGGTGGAGTTCCCCCTTGACACCCCCCCCCCCACACACACACATTAAAGATAACACACTTGATTTTCTTTCTGCTTTCCCAAGGGACTTTCCTTCCTCTTCCTCTTGCTCCTCCCAGTAAGATTCCCAGACAGGAAGCCAATCACAATGTTATCGGCAATAAAAAAGAGATTCCAAAATCCATCCGTGGGCATGGAGATCTGGAAGGATGGCTGGGTGCCGTCTATGAGTCTTCACACATTTCCTGAACATGGAGCGTTCACCATGGCAACAGCCACGTCACATGACACACTGGTGACACACGTCAGGTGCTGCCACAGCTCATCCCAGGTTGCACGCCTGTGAGTCATTGTTTCCACTGACACAGTGACTACTGTAACTTGCAGTTGGAAGGGTCCCGGGTTTTCAGTGCCATTAATGCAGACTGACGCCTATGGCTCATGGAGGGCTCGGGAAGACACTAGTAAACAAATACTGTGTGCTACAAACATTGCCTTCATTAGCTTTGCAGGGAAATACTTGTTCATCAGTCAACCTCCCTGCCTCTTACACCCTCTTGGTTTTTGTGTTTTTTTTTTTTTTTTTTTGGAAAGCATATTTTGTTGTTAACACCTTAGAAGCTTGAAGCATGGTTTTTATTTCTAATCACGGTTGTGCCCCTTTCCACTTGGCAAACTCCACAGGAGAGTTCACGGTGGGCCCTTTTACATGTTTATTTATATTTTTCACATGGAGATTTACTGGTGAATGCATGATTCTGGGAATAGAGTTTTCTCCTTGTGAAATATATAGAATACACCAATCTGAACACGGTATTATAGGTCCATTGCTTATGTATAGGGGTTCTGAAGGTGATACTTTATGAATAGAGCATTTTAGCAGCCCAAGATGGATAATATTTTAGCATATTTTAATTTGTGAGCGATTCAGTGATTGATTAAAAAAAGTAGATCTGGAATCTGGAAGACATTAAAAAGATGTCAAGGACAGACGGATTTTGATTTGTAGCCTAATGAAATATTTTGCCAACTTTTAACGGGTTTTTTTTTTTTTTCTTGAGAGGAGAACTTTAATCATTTGCTCGTGTTTCTGGCATGGTGAGGTTATTCTTGTTTCTGTTCCATCATGAATCCGAAGTGAAAATGGGGTAATTTTTAATTAGCAAAATTATAAAACCATTTGCAGCCAAATGTTTCTTGTCTTGTATAAACTGTGATGTTTCACATTTTACTTTAATCAGTTTAGGAAATTTCATTCTGACGATCTATTTCAGCTGGTGCTTTATGTATAGATACTGATTCTCAGTATTAGAAATTACCTTGTAATAATCGCTTCTAGCTTCGCTTGAAAAAGTGGTTTTGGAGGTGTGTGTACTGCTGGTGTTGTCAAGGTTTTGTGGTTGCCTTAGTTGGTGGTAACACTAAAAGTCTCTCCTGCCTTGTGAGTACAAGATTAAATATCATAGTCATGGAGGCTAGGAAGCAATTTCTTAGCCTTGTAGTGTATGGTTTTGTACAGGCTCAGAATTGCTTCAGGTGAGGTGAGCTATGTCATTGTTGGGATCAAAACATGACACTTTTACTTTATAGTTTACAAATAAGAATGGAGAATTCTTTTAAAATATGGCTTTTTTTTTTCTTAAAGAAAAGAGAACTATGAGCCAAACATCCATTCCCAGACCTTTTCATTTTGCTGTGCTTGAGTTACAGTTGATTGTGAGTGTTTTCCATGTTCTGGGCACTCATCAGACCCATACTTGGAAATGAAAGAATTTTATGGAAATGAGAAGAGATTTAAGTGTTCAGAATTTGAGGATCTGCCGCCCAGCCTGGGACTGTTCCAGTTCTTTAACTTTAATACTTGCTCTGTGGTTGGGAGAGAGAACAGAAATTTGTGCTGTTTCTCTGGGATCCTCTGGAGGGCGCTGTGTTACACCCTGGTATTGCACCATTGCTGCAGAAGGAAAATCGGGGGTGGGGGGGTGGGGGGGACCCAGCCAGAGAAAACTGCATCCATGACTCAAGCTCAAGGCTATACAAAATCTCTCATCTCTAGACACTTTTCTTTGGACTCTGTAGGTGTGTTTTACCAAGCACAACAGGGAGAGTAAGATGTGTCAATAGTATCCTTCATATAGTAATTTCCTAATGAAAGAGTTCATCAGGGCTCAGAGTTCCTGGGAAGTATCATAGATGATGGAACTGTGAATAAGACCAAAGGGCAGGAACATTTTATAGCTGAGCTGGTGGCTTACACCTGTAATGCACTGAAAAATAAGATTAACAGGTGAGTGGTAGTTTCATCAAGAATTTAAAGAGGCAATTGTAGTTTTGGAGGTGAAAGCTATGTGTAATATAGAAATCTCTTAGAATTCCTATCTAGATCTGGTAGAGACCTTGCATGTAGAAATAAATATAGTCAGGTTTTATAATATTGACAGTTCTCTGAGAGAGACTCATACGTGTTTCTTTAGCAAAGTTCTTTTCTACAGGATGTGGCAAGACAATCCTACACATTGCACTTTTCCATGCCCAGTTCTAGTTTCCTGCACCTACCCCGCTCGGATTCTGGTCCTGGCTCCATGCCCTGCAATCAATGCCTGTGCATACTTGATGTCAGACACCATTGTATTGCAGCATTGGATGAAATATATCATTAATATTAGATTTATCTATTGCTATAAAAAATCTTTTTAATGTGGCTAGTAGAAAAGCTTAAGTTATGTATATAGCTAACTTGAAAATTCTGTTGGGGAAGACAGAGATTTTTTTTTCTGTTATTTTTCTTTTTGATAGTAGTAGGTTTGAACTCGGGAATTTGCCCTTGCTAGGCAGGTTCTTTGTCACTTGAGTTGTAACTCCAGCCCTTTTTATTTCAACTATTTCCCACGTAGAGTTTTGTGTTTTTGCCCAGGGCTTTGCTTCTATCGTGATCTTATCATCCCAAACTTCCTGCATAGCTGGAATCACAGGCACTCCCCATCATTCCCAAGTATTGGTGAGTATTGGGGTATCGATGACATTTCGCTCTGGCTGGCCTTGAGACATCAGGCTCTTCCTGATCTCTGCCTCTTAAGCAGATGAGATTAAAGGTGTGAATTGCAGTGCTAGATTAAGTTCATTTCATCTGCTATAAATGCAGCAAAAGATAAATATTCCCTTGAGGATTGTCATCTGATGACGAGTAAACCATTTCCAGTCATTTCCCTTTCATGTGCCTTGTTACTAACATACCTAGTTAAAGAATAGTAGTGTCTGACACTGAGTTATCACAACATCTATTTTTCAAAACCTGTCTGCCGTATTGTTATGTGGCCCTGTGCATCTCAAACTGGGTTGTGTGTATACATCACTAGGACTACAGTAAAATAAGAAACCTTCTCTTAGTCACAAAATAATTTATTCTAGAGTCTTTCCACAAAGAGCCATTTTCCCCCTGTAAATAGGAAAATTACACTTTATAGACGTGTGCTGGTGGCTTACACCTGTAATCCTAGCTACTCAGGAGGCTGAGATCTGAGGATTGCGGTTCAAAGCCAGCCTAAGCAGGAAAGTCCGTGAGCCAGAGACTCTTATCACCGATTAACCAGCAGAAGTGGCTCTGTGGCTTAAAGTGGTAGAATTCTAGCCTTGAGCAAAAGTGCTCAGGGATAGCACCCAGGCCCTGAGTTCAAGCCCCAGGGCCAGACAAAAAGAAAAAAAAGAAAAAGACATTTTATATGGGCAGATTTCTGTGATGTTTATTTAGTGAATTTTAGCCTGGGGCTTCAAACATGGTAGGCAAGTGCTATAGCCCTGAGTTATATTCCACAGCCCTACAGTGTAAGATGTTTTTTCATGTTGGCAGTGACACTTCCTGCATACTAGGTCTCCTTTGATGGTGCGCTTCCAGATGGTTCCTTCCACATGTTAACATTTACCATCCTCTCCCCGTCCCTCTTGCCATTAAGATGTGTTTTGGTACAAATGTTAAGGATGGAATTTAGTTTCTATACTAATCATTACCTTTAAATTAAATTTTAAAAAAAAAGCCTAGCTGCTCCCTCCATGAAGTGTGACTATTTTAGCCAACACCATAAAACTACTACTGGGAGATGCTTCTGGGAGATGAGGGAGTGGCTGCCATTTGCCTGGGTGGGAAGGAGAGAACTGGGAGTGGAGATGACGCGGGGTCTGGAGTTGGGCGTGAGGATGTCTGAGGCCGATGTGGTCCGGCCAGGGCCGGGTGGCATAGGGGTTGCAGCGGGGTCTTGGAGGTCAGGGGATGCCCACAGGTAGAAGGCATGGATGGAGAACATCAGGACTTCCCACTTGGAGCTGCCTGGGAGAGGCCATGGCAGTTTGCTTACACATGTGGGAGGTGCCCAGGAACAGTGTTCGTCCTGATTGGTCTGGAGCTGTCGATGGTTGACTTGCTTCCCTGTGGAGTCAACAATTGGGAGGTGATGGCGAGAATTCTATCTGGAAATACCCAAGACAGTCAACAATTACTCTCTCTTTAAAAACGCCTTGATCACATTTATTAGGAGTAGTTACAGTCAGCGGTGTTCTAGGTCTTGGATGGCTAATTAAATCTGATAAAGAATTTTTATTTTATCATAAATAATACTATACTTAAACAGTAAAGGGAAAAATAATTAATTCTCTCACTATTATGGGACACCCAATAGCAAAAATACCCCAACATTTTACCATATTTTTTTCCTACTCTTTCCTAGGTATGATTTCACATTATTATCTTGTGTTTGTAACTTCGTATCCTACTTTCCTTTCTTACTATAATGAACTATTTCTTACTATCCTTCTGACTGAGTAACACATGATCCACTCACTGCCTGGGTATTTACTAGGTGTCTGCTCCGTGCCGGTGGGGTGTCTGTTCCTTGCTAGGACCTGCTCCATGTCTTTGAGATGGCATTTCTCCGTTATGTAGGGCTTGCTAATTGATGACTGTGTTTCTCCCATCAGAGCACCACCCGGAGTCTGAGACATAACAGTTCTTGTGTGTGCTATATCTTGCAGGGTACTTGGCATTCCTGGGTGTACCCAGTTGTTATGACAACCCCAAATCCAAACAGTTCTTGATACTATCTCCTCCCCTCTCCCCCGCCCACTTCCAGTTGAGGATCACTAGCTCCAGCTATAGTTTTGTTAGCTGTTTTATTCTTTGGGACTTTTAGGTAGATTTCCTTTAGCTCTTTATCATCCTTCTGTGTGCTCAGGAGAGAAGTGTGGGGCAATGATGGATCAGTTGTGTTTCTGACCACCATGTCTTATTAGCGCATAGGTGAATTTCTATGTGGCTATTCTCGAGAGCACTCTAATCACAGTTAGGAAAAGAACTTGGCAATATTTAGAGGAAAGCTGTATCACAAAGGGAGACACGCCTGAATGAATCTCCACAGGGAAGCCTTTCTGGTTTTGTTGGTTTATTTCTTTCCTATCTTTTCTGTCCACTGATCCCAAAGAAGTGTATTAAGGATATTGTGTTGGATAGGACTTGAAGTCTCATAATTGGGGTTGGAAGCGTGGCTCGGGTGGTAGAGCTCCAGCCCTTGAGCTGAGTGTTGGAGTCCTGGTTTCCAGAAACAAAAGAAATAAAGTCTCATGATTCAGAATTTCACATTAAAGTCTACTTAGCTGTGTTATCTTCAGGAGAGTTATTCACATGGCGTTCTGGATGATTTCCCTCTGCTACATATGATGGTATAGAGTTGCTCTGTTACCTCAACCGGGGATAATAAACACAGGCTGTGTGCTCACAGTTTGAATCATTTGTTAGCTGTCTAACCCTTTGTTCTAAGTATTTTGCTATTGTAAGACTTAATTTCCTCATCTGAGAAATGGAATTTCTTAATAGTACTTGGGATTGAACTCGGGACTTTGTGCTTGCTAGGCAGGTGCTCTAGCACTTGAGCCATCCTGTAACCTTTTGACTTTAGTTCAGTTTTGTTTTCAGGAAGGGTCTCATGTCTTTTCCATGCCCTTGAATTATCATCCTCTTACCTCAGCCTCAGAGGAGCTGGGATTACAGGTGTGAACCATCACACCCAGCTGCTCTAAATTCACCTCATTTTCTTACATGAGGAATAATTGAGGTAGCCAGGTAACCAGGGCAGCGCTGCCATATAAATGTAGTTGGACAGTCGGTACTGCTCTGGGGACCTAGAATAAGCAGGATTGTATAGTTAGGTCCTCTGTGTCATCTCATTTTGTGGGGAGGAGGAAACAAACTAGCCTTTGCAACTGTACACGTTTCTGCCATGTTTATCCTTGGGGGTTATATTAAGATGAGTGAGACAGTTTTCTTTTGTGTTCTTCATATTTGTTTTCAGAACGTGGGCTCCCAAGGTGGAGTTTGAGTTGGTTTCAGAGTGACAAATGATGGGTAAAATAGGAAAAAAGTTTGGCCTCAAGTTGGATAGATATCCTTTACTTTGCTGGATTGGAATAGCATGTGTTAAGTGGAACTGCCACCCAAAATATTATTTGGAAAGCATCGCTTAAAATGTGGCATTGAGAAAGAAGGGGAGCCATTTGGTTTCGCGTGTTTTTCCAAGTTTGCCAAACCCTCTTGGACCAACTGCTTTGTGTGGTTTAGGTGACTGTTTTCTTGAGAAGGAGCCATTCTGCATCTTTTATCTTGAAAGTTTAAGTCTTTATTCCCTGTAAAGAGTAATGTACCATTCTCTTCAGATAGCCAGAGTAGAGTGATTTCTGGTACATACAAAATCCTGACAAAAAGGTATGTCCTCCACCAAATAGGTATTCCATACTTATAACTCCTCCCCCGATGAAAAACATGACTCTCAAGGCAATGAAGCACACAATACATAATGAAAAACAATAAAACCTATATTCTAGCATGTACTTTTGGTGACTCACTGGCTTCTTAATAAAATGTAGATGTAATTACAGTTGTGCGTCTTCTATCATTAGGCCAACTATGGGGAGAAGTAAAGGAAAACTCTACTAATAGAGTTGTGGAACAAATTCAGATAAAGTTTAAACTTGGGAGTCACCTGTTGCTCGCTGTGTGCCTGGTCAGATGGAAGCCTTTCTGAGTCTTCAGTATGATGATGGCATTTTCATCCTGTTCACCGAGCAGCTTCATAGATCTGCACCTCTATGCTGTGTTCTGAGATCCTTGTGGTACTGATGGTTCGTCGTGTAGAATGGACACAAAGACAGTGAGTCCTTGCCAGTACTGATATAAGGGTGAGCTGTCTGGTTTTCACCTTTGGTTTTGTTTTGCTTTTTTGTTTCTATCACTTTCCTATTTTAATTTGTATGTCTAGGATATACATACACTTTAGCTAGTTTTCCATTTGGGTTGAAAATAGATGGAACATTTCATTCCTGTAACTTTATCTAAAAGTAAGGCTCAGTAACACTTTTGAGTTCTGTGTAGAAAAGGCTAGAAGGTGTATATACGCAAACCTTTAATACTATAGGAAAGGATAATTACTCTTGGGGTATAATACTTTTGTTATGTTCAATGCAGGAGAAAAAAAATCTTGAAACTATGACCTAGTATTGCCATTGATAACCCCCAAAGTCAGTTGTTCCTAATCTTTTCCTTCAGAGGATTTGTCAGGGTTTGTCAGTATCTCTGTGTCTGTGTGCACTCCCTCATTGTGAAGATTACAATTCTTTGGGCTGTGAAATCCAGTTGTTGTTTTTATTTAAACCACACACTGTTTGGTTCACAGTGACATTCAGTGAGTAGTTGTCAGATTCGTGTTGTGGCTTAGCAAACAGCATGATGATGCTGATGATGACGACAACAACAATGATGTCTGATGATGACAGTGATTGTGGCTAGCCTACAGTTAATGTTTGATTATAACAAAGACTTGTTTCTTTTTGTAACAGGGGTTCTCTCACTTGAACTTTTCCATAGTTTTTCAATAGTCTGTCTTTGCTCTTCTCTTTGTAGAGGTTGGAAGCAGAGGCACAGGCAGGGTCTAGGACAAAATCATGGCCTCCTGACTATAAGTACCTTCCCCCCCAGGTGTGCCTGCTTCCGCTGTGTATGTCACAGGAGACTAGCTGCCACACTGAACTGCTGCCACACTGAACTGCCGCCACTTATAGGATCTCTTGGTGGGGTCCTTCCAATGCGGCTGCTGCCTACGTAACTTTCAACAGTAGCTCTCCCTGTAATAGTGAAAGGTGTTTTCCAAAAGAAACCCATCAGAATGTGACTAATCATTAAAAGAGAAGAATTGTGTCAGAACAACAACAATAGCAAGATGAACACCCATTCTCTTTGCTGTGCAGTGAGTGTACTGTAAGCTCACGCATGTATCGACAACTTTGTAAGGTATAGGCTTTCGGCAATCCTCTTTACAGATTAGGAAACCGAGGCTCCGGAAAGCAGAGAGAGGCTAAATGCGTAAGGTCACATAGCTAGAAGGTTGGAGACACAAGTTGCTACCTCACTTTACAACTTCTTTCTGAAGGATCATAAGAGTTAGGGGTGCACAAGACCCTTTCTCATTTTTTGGTATTTGCATTTTTAACAGTCTATCATCGTTTGAAAAGAGGAGGCAGGTGGCGAGAATGAGTGTGCATACACATACCACTCCTGTGAGTTCCCATTTCTCTGTCAACCCCATGGGAGGCTAGAACCACCCTGCAGACACTCAACTGCCTGTAAGTGTTGCTTTGAGTCTTGTCTCCATGCACACCACCGCAGAACTTCTAGGGATGTAGGTAAACCGCTGCATGTCCTCCCAGTGCAAAATGTGCATGAGGGAACTGAAACTTGAGAAAGTTCCAGAGAGAAAGCTGGCTCCTTGTTGCTGTTGGTCTGCCGCTTTCCTGGTTGTTAGCTCTCTGGCTTCCAATTTTGGCTTTTGCTTCTCTCCCCCTCATTAAATTCAGCAAGAGAATAGATGCTCTACTCTGAGCAGCGGAGCCCAGTCAAGATTTCATAATTACCTATCAGTAATTAATCTGGATCTCAGTGTGTGCTAAATCACTTAGTAGATGTGATTTTCTTCATCACACTCCTGTTTGAATCCCAGGAATGACTCAAATTTGCTTCTTTGCTCAGTTAAAATGGAAACAGTTTTGCAATGGTGTCTTTGAGGGCTTTACAAGAAGGTGGCTTCGAAGGGGGTGGCTTTCTGGGAAAGAGATTAAACTATAGACTAGTCCTAACTGTGTTTTAAATAATGCTGACATATTTTGTTGATGCTGGCTATTTTATTTGATTGCTCTCTGTTCTGAAGTCTTCTCCTTTTTCCTGCTTTGAAATCTGTTGGTTACTATGGAAACAGTGTTGTTTTGGGTTTGGGTGGAGCTGTATCCACAAATGCGGTATAAAGTCATTTATAAAATGGGTTAATATTTATTCTGGCTGGGCATATATGGAACTTGATGTCATGATAATCATGATCACACATGCAGAATAAATTTGCACTTTTATTGTTATTTTCTTAGTCTGTCTAAATGTGTGTCGTTTTACTTGGAATGAACTCTCATTTCCTCTCTGATTTGGATATTGCCATTTAAAAGCCAACACCCAGCGCCAACAGAGCAAAGTGGAGTTGTTCACAGTTGTAGGGGCTCCACAGGGCTCCCACAGCCCCGAGGGCTCATTTGTTCACGAGAGGGAGTCTGGGGAGGCCTCTCCATATCCTTCTTGAGTATCTGCTGTCTAGCCTGCTCCTGTCCTTCTCCTTCTGCTTTCTCCCTTCTCAGTACTGTGAGCCCATCTGGTACCTCCCTATCCCATTCATGCTTGTGTTAGCAGAGAAATGCACCCATTACGAACCTCACAGGAGCCAAGCACTACTGGCTTACACCTGTAATCCTAGTTACTCAGGAGGCTGAAATCAGAGGATCATGGTTGGAAGCCAGCCCCAAAAGGAAGGTCCGTGAGACTCAAGTAGTAAAGTACTAGCTTTAAGCCGAAGAAGCGCAGGGCCAGAGTCCAGGCCCTGAGTTCTAATTCAGTGATTCAATATAGTAAAAGATGAAGGATGAATGAATGACATGTCCAGATTCCAGCTGGAGGATGCGGGAAGGGGGTCCTTGGTAACGGTGGAAGGGATGGTTATAGAAAGGCTAAAGGAAGTAAACCATATAGAGGAGAAGCTCAAGGTATGTGCGTGTGGGGGCAGTTGTAAGAACTCTTGTGTGGAGCTGTTCCCCTACTGCGCACTGAGTTCGGCAGGAACGAGGGAGGAGCAGATGAGAGCACTGTGCCATATGAGAACACAGCAAGGGTCTTTAATCCCAGCATTAAGCAGGCTGAGGCCGGAGGATTGAAAGTTCAAGGCCAGCCCGAGCTACACTGTACGACCCTGTTTCAGCAACACAGAAGCAACATCAACAACAGAATGCAATGCCTGGTGACGATCATTCACGACTTTAAGACAAAAGGTGGCGTCACTTTCCTTCATTGTGCCACATGGGTCACATGCTAGTCCTGGGGCTTGAACTCAGGGCTTGGACACTGTTCCTGAGTGTTTTTGTTTGTTTGTTTGTTTTGGCTCAAGGCTGGTGCTCTTAGCACTCAACCCATGGTTCCACTTCCAGCTTTTTGATAGGAAAGTCTGTGCCTATTAATTCCAACTCACTGGGCTGGCTTTGACTATGATCCTCGGATCTCTGCCTTCTGAGTAGCTAAGATTACAGGTGTGAGCCACCAGCACCCAGCTTTGAAGGGCATTATTTCTTTTAGGTTTCAACCCAGTGTCTTTCTTGTGGCTGCTAGGCTGGGTATTTACCATCAAACCATGCCTCTAAATATGTTTTCCTGGTTATGTTTAGGATGGGGTCTTGCTTCTGGCCTAGCAGTCTACCTGTTTGCGGGCTTCCAGTTGCCACCGAGATCACAGTATGTAACACCTGGTCCAGCTTCCCTCCATGGAGACGGGGTCTCAAAGGCTTTTCTACCCACGCTGCCCTGGATCTGGGATCCTCCCATCCCATGTAGCTCGAGAAGATGATGGACTGCATTGTCCCCAAGTACTGATTGAGAAGGAATCTAGAGCTTTTCTTCTCAGGCTGGCCAAGAACTTCTGATCTCAGCCTCCCAGGCCCACTAGGGCCTGGCTAGCTGGCATTTCTTAACTCACCTTGTGGCTTGCAAATCCTGCTTGAAATCAAGGAATAACTTAGATGACCCCACAGAAATTCCATGACCCCAGGTTCATGTTTATCTAATTAGGATCGAGCCTTTGAAATTCATTTTCTATGTGTTTAGATGGGTATGTTTAGCTCTCTAGAAAGGAACCGAGGAGGAAAAGCAATGTAATAGTTGCTTCTCTTAGGATAAAAATAATTGCTCCTCATAGGAACTGTTGGAATGGGTCAGGTATCTCATTTTAAAATTCAGCAGTGTTTTGGTCCTTCAAGTAGTATGCGATCTACTTTTCATAATTCATTCAATTCAGAAGAGTTTGGGGTCATTTATGAATGTACCTGGTACATAGCAGGATCCAAGGAAGCTTAGAGATGGCCAAGATTGGTTGTTCTCAAAGAGCAGTCTCCTTGAAACCTAGTTAAATAGTAGATTCTCAGTCCTATGCCAGGCCAGCTGAATCAATTACTGAGACATTCACTCATCTTTGTTTCTGCTCTCTCAGTAGGATATGCACAGGTCTCTACTACTCATTTACTTAGAATATTAACATAGAAATGTCAAGTTTGGGGCTAATTGTCAGGCTTTTCTATTGTTGCCAAGATGAACAAATAACCTGGCAGAGAAAAAAGTAAGTTTCTTAGTCACAGGCCGTCCCTGACTGTTTCATAAAGATATTTTCTTTCTTTATTGGAATAGTTATCCTAACTAGACTTAGAACATACTGTGAGCAAGAGGCAGGAGAAAGAGTCCCCATGTTAATGGGTCATTTTCCCTCAGGATAATAGTCATTTTCTTTCTGGAGAGAAGGACTTCTGTCTTTCCATCACCCACTCATTCATCCTGTATCCATTTATCCATTTGTCCATCCATCCATCCACCCACCCATCCATCATCCACCACTTTGTTGTTGCTGTCCCCTGTTATTCCAGGTACCAAGTCAGTGATGGAACATGAGGAAAAGAGTCATCATCTTTTAATTTTTTTTTTTCTTTTGGCCAGTCCTGGGCCTTGGACTCAGGGGCTGAGCACTGTCCCTGGCTTCCTTTTGCTCAAGGCTAGCACTCTGCCACTTGAGCCACAGCGCCACTTCTGGCCGTTTTCTGTATATGTGGTGCTGGGGAATCGAACCCAGGGCCTCATGTATACAAGGCAAGCGCTCTTGCCACTAGGCCATATCCCCAGCCCTATTTTTTTTTCTTTTATGTAAACTTGTGCCATCTATGTTGTGCAAAGCCAACTATCAAGTCACCTCAACTTTTGTTTTTGCTTTTGTATTATTGGCCTTGGGCTTTCTAGCTCTCTAACTCAATTCTTCTGCAGTAACATCCTTTTCATCCTTGAAGCTAAGTGTTCACTAAACTGGGAAGACAAACAAACAAAATGTGTGCACGGCTAAGTGTCACTTGAGAAACAGTTGTCAGCATTCTTGTATTGTGTATGGATCGGAGGTGCTACTTGTCTCTTGTGTGTCGTTGCCTAAGGAGAAAGAGCAGGCAGGAGCGCTCACCTGAGCAGCACCTCTTTATGGCTTCCTTGATGGGCGACGGAGCTCTTTACCTTTTCCCAGGAGACCCAAGGGTAGGGCTCTTGGACCCTACTCTCACTGACTCCGCATTCCCCCACTACCTTCATTGTCTCCTGTTGTTTTCTACAGTTACCTCCCCAAGCTATTTTTCTCAATGGAAGAGGAAGGGAAAAAAAAAAATTTGCTGAAAACAATCCAATCCCAATGAGATTCACATTGCATAATAAATGCTTGTTTGGACATTGCTTGGACTGTCATTTTAGCAAGAATCTTCTGTTTGATTAAATAGCTTCTCTGTTATGTATTGAACAAAATGAAATGTATGTCATAACAGATATAACTAGATGATGACAACTTTTCTTGACTGTGAATTTCATTAAAGATATACATTTGTGTTGTATCCCTTTGAATGACAGAAGTTGACAAATAGCTGAGGAGAGTTGTTTTTACAGAAAAGTTAGCAGCTCTCCCCAAGTTCAGATTTACCTAACCCCAAGACAATCATAGTAACAGGCCCAGAAAATTGGTCGAGACTGGGGACTGTCACTCAGTGTTAAGGGCAGCGGGATGTGAAGTCATGGCTCTTGAAGATCTGCGGCAGACGTAGGCTAAGATGAGCTGGTGTTGGTTTTCCACAAGTGACTGTATAAACTTGCTCGGCATTGTCAACTTCATTAATGCTTGCGTTCATAGCTGGCCGCTCTACTCAAGTGGATAGAAGGGCAGGTTGTTCATTTGTTCACTCTGGGGTGCCTAGGAAGCCAGGCAGAGCCCCTGTGCTCACAGAGCCCTTCCTGAATGCACAGGAGAATCCAATGCCCCATGAGATGGTGTGGAGGCGGCGTGGGGGAGTGTAGCTTTGCTTTCGGAGAGCAGGCTCTGGATTGGACTGCTTCCTGGCTGCCCCATCTCAGCAAATTCGGCAGTGCCTCCATGTTCTCATCTGCCAGTAAGAGGTGTTATTAGCATCCATTATACCACTGTTAGGAAGAAGAAGAAAGTTCTAGCCAGCTCACTGACCCCTCTACCCCTCGACCCCACTTACACGTACTTATTAGATCCTTACAGAACACCCCCCCTTTTATGGCCAGTCCTGGGGCTTGAACTCAGGGCCTGAGCACTGTCCTTGGCTTCTTTTTGCTCAAGGCTAGCACTCTACCACTTGAGCCACAGCGCCACTTCTGGCTTTTTCTGTGTATGTGGTGCTGAGGAATCGAACCCAGGGCTTCATGCATGCTAGGCAAGCACTCTACTGCTAAGCCTCATTCCCACCCTGACATACAACACTTTGAGGTAGGTTCTCTTATCTTGGTTGTACCGATGAGGAAACTGAGGTATAAATATAAATGGGCTCCTGGGAGGTTGGGGAGAATGGAGGCTGGGCTTCCACCCGTGTGGTTCTCACAGCAGGTGCGCAGACTCCCCTCTGGATGTGCCACTGTCACAGTGTTCCATCAAGGGGGTACCCTTACCCTAGGAAGAGACCGCTAAAGCCAGATCAGAGGGGCCCCTTGCATTTATTCATCGCCATCTGGGCTGAAGCAAAGTAATTGCCAGTGCTGCGTAGGGAGAAAGGCCATTGAAGAAGAGCCAGGTGGAGAGGGTGTAGCTGTGTTGGGTTTGTTGACTTCCCAGCTCCCAGAAGCCTCAGACATCCCGGCTCCGGTCAATCCCCCGAAGAGGCCAGGCATGGAATAGTAGTAACTTGCCCTCGGATTCACCTTCACCCCTCCCAGGGGAACATTCTGACGGTGGGGGGGGGGCGTGTCAGCAGGTGCCCCCTGACGGTCGCCCCCATCTCTGGAGGATGCTGAGCTTGGCAGTGAACCCTGTGGAGGTAGGTGAACAGGGCCTTCCCTAGGGGATACTGCTCACCTGCTCCCAGCTGGAGACCTGGCCAGTCACCTTGTTTACTTCAATAAGGAGCCCTGGCCTAGACTGGCAAACCAGACAGCTCAGCTTTGCAGAAATGTGTGCCTAAGGCTCCAGCTGTATGCCCTCCTCCTGACCACTGGCAGCAGTCTTTCCATTTCCCCCCCCCCCCCCCCAGTGTATGCCTCAGTGGGAACTGTTCTTGGTTCTAGACTTTTCCCCTGTGTAGTGGTGGGGGGTGGGTGATTGCGGGGAGTAACCAAACTAAACCTGAAGAAAAGGCTGCCTTGATGTGCGCTGTGTCCAGGGGAGAGCGACGTGGTATGAAGTCACCGTGCTCTCACGCAGGCGTGCCTTTCATCCGGGGATCACACAGCGTTTTATAGATGCTAATTGAAAGGACAGCTCCATCATGAGACAGAGCTATTAGACTCCATTCTCATGAGCTCAGAGGAGCTCAGCTCCACCATTCAGGTCCCACCGTTGGGAGAGCCCATCACGGGTCATTCCTGAAGATAGGGGTGAGTCCCCAGGCCAGCCCCTCCTGAGTTGAGCTCCCAAAAAGTCTTGAACCCCCAGACATGTGTTGAGTTCTGAAGACTCAGAGTGATTGAGTCACAGAAGAGGCCGTTTGCTCACACAGGGCTGGGCTCGGGCACCATCATCCTTTAGGTGGACACACAGGTAGGGGACTTACTTTGGAAAGGGGGGTTATAAATGATTCTGTGAGAGGCAGAACATTGGTGTCTAGCATGCTGTGCAGCTTGAGCTATGAACTCAGACTTGAGCCCTTTAATTTGGACCAGACAAAGCAGCATGGCAGGGAGCAAACACATTTGGAGGTGGTGGTTGGTTTGAATTTTCCTTTGTGTTGGGGCAACTGGAACACCGCGTCATGGAGTTAAATTGAATTCAGTCCATGAGGAGAATCCAGATTTCTAACATCCCCAAAATGATTTCCCTCTGTCTCACATCTTCTTGGATTTAAAAATCCCATGGCGAGTTTGGCTGAAGATACTTGGTGAAATTTCCTCTTTAGGCGATGTGGCTTGTCACATGTTGAATTCAGCGTTAGAAAGCGAAGCGGTGTCTGGAACTTGCTCGCAGGCGTGTTTGCCAGTGCAATCATCGGCCTTGTGCTTCTGTGAGGCCACAGTTCCCGCAAGGAAAGCCCAGAGCCCTTCTGGAAGGCAGGTGGAAGGTGTTGTTTGAAGTGAACCATATTTTATTTTTTTGTTGAGAAAGTCTCAAGCTGATTCTGTGACATGAACATCTAAACAGAGTAACTGGATTCCAACTGCCCCACCGAGAGAGATTTACACATTCTTCTCTTCTCCATCCTTTCAAACAATATGGTACATCATTTTCATTTCCAGGCAAATAACATCTCTCCCCATTCCCTTTTATTTTTGCCCTGACCGGCAAGTTGCCTTATCCAGTAGTGCATTAGCAAAGTGTCTCCTGATTTCATGTGGTCAGTGTTGACATGTAGTTCGAGGCGGCCTCTGCCTTGATTTCCCTTCTCTCCTAGGTGAGCTGTGGAAGGCAGATCTGTCCCGTCCAGGTGCTGATGGTTCAAGATGCAGGTGATTGCTGTGGTCTTCACACTCCCTTCAGCCTAAAGGGGGCATCCGTCGCTGGAGGAGGGATGGAGGGATGGGATCTGAGTTGTAATCACCCTTCAGGAGAACATGCCACGCTCTGCCACGTTCCCCCGCACCCCCCCCCCCCCCCCCACGTCTTGGTGGCTGTGAGCAGGCGAAGCCTGGGCCCTGTGGTCTGGATTGGCCGGGCACCGGCCCTGCACCTGCTGTGTGCTCTGTGGGTCTCTCAGGGTCTCCGAGGTTCCATGGAACTTGCCGACCTGGCTTTTTTGGATGTGATGTTAGTCTGACTTCTTTACACAGAACGAGAATAAGATATCAGCCCACTTTATTCTAATATGAAACAAAAGCCATTGTGACTGAAATAGAGAGCTCTGTGTGACTCACGCTGTCATAAAATATGCTCTGTACACAGAGTTCCAAAGAGATTTAGAACTTCTAGGCACCACTTTGGTGTAGCGAAGACTGATTAAACTCAAGAGTGGACAGGCTTTTTCATCCCTTCACATAGCGGCCCTCCCCGCAAAATAAAGTGTGACTTCTAAGCATTTCGGTGTACAGGTGCACACTTCCGGGTGAAGCCATACTTTTTAAAATCTTTGTAGTACAACTGTCGTCCACGTCCTCCTGCCTTTCAGGACCCCCACCCCAACCCCCACTCATCAAAGGCACCATCATCAGAAGATCGTATGCAAGGAAATCGGATTCAATTTTCCATACCATTCTTTTAACTAGAGATGGTGTAAAATCAGATTTGACTCAGCTTGCAAGGGTGCCATTTAGAAGAATGGATTCTCCTAACTCCTAGTGGACGGTGTAAAACTTTGATTTTTTTTTCCCCCCTGTCTTTATTTTAGGTTAAGTGTGCCTGTTGGAGTGACTGCCTTGTTGGCAAGGTGGGTTTTTAGACAGGCGAGCCCTACCCTCTGCTGTCCTGGAGACTTCCAAAAATGAGCTCTGCTTCAGCTTTGTAAACATTATGTGTGACCTTCGAGCCCCCGCTTTCCCGGGCTAGCTGACTGGCTCGTTTCTATCAAGATCTGACCCGATTCGTTATTTTACCATTTATCATTATTTGTTATTTCAGGACCTGCGAGCTTATTGCCTGCCACACAAGAGGCTAAACCAGCTTTTGTGAATTACAAAAAACTGAAAGCTGTGTCACGAATGCTCTGAGTCCTTATCTTATTACTCCAAAACTGAAGATGACTTTTATGTGTCTGTTTTACCTTACCTAAAAACAGGGGAAAGCAAGCATTTCATTTTTATCCATCTTGAAAGTGGGGAGGAAGGGCTAAAACAATGTTTGGAATGAATATTTATTTGCAAAGATAAGATTTCAAAATAACTGTATTGGTTATAGGAGGGACCCAAGCTGGAGGGGGATGTGGTGTTTCCTTTGGGCAATTACACACATCTTTATTAACTAGAAATCGGAAGAAAGTGTGCCAAGGGAAGGGGTAGAGAGATCCTCCCATCAGCTCTTCTCAGGTAATTTTTAACACCTTGTTCAGTATTTAAATACTTCTTAACTGCTCTGCGCCCTTTTGGGTCTCCCCAAACTACTGTGTGAAGCCTGACCTTGTTCCTTGATTTGTTTGTACATCTGTCAGGACAATATGTTATCTTCCCTTAAAAATGCAAATGTGCGCCTTGCAATCCAGAGCTCTTCAGTCAATAAATAAATTGAGGTAAAGACTGTACCTAATACCCATTTAATTTAAATTCATTTTATAAACATAAAGACGCCTTTTAAGAGAAGCTTTAATTCCTACTAGCACCTTGATTTGTGGTTGCCATGGAGAATGAAATCTGTCATTTGACAAGAAAAGTCACCCATTTATGACAGCACTTTATCTTGTCTCTCCAGGGGAAGAAAATGTCAAAAGTGAGAGCAGAAAAAAAAAATAAAGCCTTGAAACACCAGAATTTCTTGATTTCATTTTTATTATTCAGCTATCATATCCTTTCTGATAATAGCAACTTGGTGAAAATAAATAATGTTCCCACAGTAAAATCAAATATTTCCTATTGGAATGGACAAGGTTCTTTGTGACTGTCAGTGCTGTGAAGTCTGGCAAGAAATAGTGTTATTAGATAAACCTACGGTGCCCAAATCCCATTTTCTTTTCATTACAGTGTCAAAATAATTATACCTGTGTAATTTGGGTAAGAAATTGCAGAATAAGTAAAATGGTCCGTTGCAAGAGATTCCTTTATACTTGTGTTCCTTACAGGGTGTGGTTTCCACAGCTCAAGAAATAAATGCTGGGGGAAAGTATTTTTCATTTGAATAAAGATGTAGAGTAGGTCTTCCATATTATTTGCTAAATGGGTAGATAAATGCTATATTCTATAACTTTCTCTACGTACCTATTTTCCAAATCAGAGTAAAAAGGCAGAACATTCTACCTTGTCATGACCTGAGATGTCCCTTTCTTCAGTTTTATTTTTCTCCCTCAAATATTTTAAATAGTAGCTCATCTTTTTAAAATATTTATTTGGGCTTTTGAAAAATGGGATTAAAGTCCTGAGAGAGTGAAAAAACTTCAAGTTCGGACCTAGGGTCATTCTCTCCAGCTTGACCCTGTCTGTTTACTGTGTGCCTGAATGCTGTGTACCTACACGTATATTGTACTAGTACCTTGCAAGGTAATTTGCTTCTTTGCCCCACTCCCCCTCTTTCTTTCCCTTCTCTCTCTCTCTCTCTCTCTCTCTCTCTCTCTCTCTCTCTCTCTCTCTCATTTGCATTGCATTAAACAAAAATGTTGGCATTCCATTCAGATAAGCCCATGAAAATATTCTGGCTCCATCTTTGTGGAGGGACGATGTTTGTGCGTGTTGGAGTATTCTATAGCTTGATGGGGCTCAGAAGTGAAGTAATCTTGTATCTGAGAGATTGCATTGTAACAGCAAGCCTTTTAGTCAAGGTTTAGTGTAAATATCTGACTGGTAGGGGAGCTGCTCTCTGGAGCTGTTGTGGTCTCTCCAAGATTACGAAAATGCAGAGAGAAGAAAGGGCTGAACTCTCATTTTCTTGAAATTGGCGCCAGGTGCCGGAGTCCTGGCCAATTCTGACTGGGACGTGCCACAAGGAACCTGCGGCACCATTGTCCCAATCTTGTGCCCACGGAGGGGCCTGAGAACCAAGGCTTGCTTTGCTGAAAAGAAGAAAGCGGGGAGAAGGAATGGGTAAGACTTGTGGCAAACAGACCTACTGATAAACACCAATAAAAATACATCTCGCAGGCATCGCTTTTGATTGCCTCGGCTGAGCATGTCAGACAAACTGCATATTTTTACTCAGTGGTTGAGCCATTTCCCCTACTATTTGTGTGCCCGGGAGAGCTCAATTGCTGAAATGTGAGACGGAGTACACTAAAGCCTGCTCTATCCTAGAGCCTGCAAGAGCACTGGAATTCTGAGTTAGCAGCCCCTGGCCTCTTCACACTTGGGATCCTGCCCTTCACTTTAATAAAGATGCTCTCGATTTGTGGTGGAGAGGCTGAGTTGGGTTCTTGGCTGTGATTCCTGGGGATATTTCATCCAGTCCCCAGCAAAAAGAGAGAAGAGGTTTGGTTTTGTCAACACAATGGGCCTCTTCGGTTGATGACAAGATTGCAGTATAACAGGGTAGTTTAACCCTCATACATATTGTCTTCCTCTCTTTTTTTGTGCTAGCTCAGGGATTTGAACTCACAGCCTACAGGCTGTCTCTGAGATTTTTTTTTTGTTTGCTCAAGGCTAGTGTTCTACTACTTGAATCAGAGTTCCATTTCCAGCTCTTTTGATGCTAAATTGAAGTTTAAAAACCTCATATATTTTCCTGCATGGGTTGGCTTTGAACTTCAGTTCTCAGACCTCAGCCTCCTGAGTATCTGGGATTGCAGCCAGGAGCCAAGAGCAGCCAGCTGCATAGATATTCTTTAAAATTGCTCATGTGTGGCCCTGGTTTGAGTTGTCTTGAACCCAATATGTTCAGTATACTAACGTGTCATTTTTGGCTTTTATTGGATTTAAACATTTCTAAAATTATATTAAGGTGTAAGTCTGTTATAATGTATAGTATAATTATCACCCTAATTTCTGGATATTTTTTGTGTGTGTGTGAACTAGGTGCTGGTAGCTCGTGCCTGTAATTAGCTGTGTAGAAGCTGAGATATGTAGGTTATGGTACAGAGCCAGCTTGGCCAGCCAGTTCCAGGAGACTTTTATCTCCAATTAGCCAGCAAAAACCTGGAGGTAAAGCTGTGGCTGAAATGGCACAGCACAAAACTTAAGCAAAAAAAAAAAAAAAGACTAAGCAAGAGCCTGAGGCCGAGAACTCAACCCAGTACCAGCACTCATAGAAAACAGCGTCTATGGTGAGCATTAGCAAAGACGTTTCATAACTGGCAGCGATGTACAGGTGAGCAAACTCTGCCTTGAGTGGCCCCATATCCGGCCACTACTCTCCAACCCCCATCTTTCTGGCCCACTTTGAGAACCCAAGTTGTACATTCAGCTTTTTCCGAGGGGAAAGGGCACACATGTCTGAGAGAAGTTGCCATGATGGTCTTTCTGAGACGAGCATTTTGTGAAATAATAACCTGCAAATACACTGAAAAAGAAAAAATGAAGCCACAAGTGGGTGTCAGTGGCTCATGTCTGTAATCCTTAGCTACTCCGGAGGCTGAGATCTGAGGATTATGGTGCAAAGCTAGCCTGGCAGGAAAGTTCATGAGACTGTTTTCCAATTAATGAGCAAAAAGTTGGAAGTGATGTGGCTCCAGTGGTAGAGTGCTAGCCTTGAGTCAAAAAGCTCAGGAACGCATTTGTAAGGAAATGGAAGGACTTGGAAAAAGTTATACTAAGTGAAGTGAGCCAGACCCAAAGAAACATGGACTCTATGGCCTCCCTTATTGGGAATAATTAGTACAGGTTTAGGCAAGCCATAGCAGAGCATCACAAGGCCCAATAGCTATACCCTTACGAACACATAAGATGATGCTAAGTGAAATGAACTCCATGTTATGGAAACAAGTGATATATCACAGTTCTAACTACTTTCAACGTCCTATGTGTATGTGTAGTTTCTATTATTGATGATGTTCTTGTATCACCTTCCTATGGTTGTACCTACACTATCTCTGTAATCTTATCTGAGTATATTGGAAACCGTGTTTACTGGTATTGGAAGTAGGAAATTCAAAGGGAATACCAAATTTGAGAGACACAGGGTAAAAAAAGAGAAATAACTACAAAAGCAATACTTGCAAAACTGTTTGGTGTAAGTGAACTGAACACCTGGGGTGGGGGAGAGAAAGGGGGGAGGGAGGGGGGCATGAGGGACAAGGCAACAAAGAGTACAAGAAATGTATCCAATGCCCAACGTATGATACTGTAACCTCTCTGTACATCAGTGTGATAATAAAAATTTGAGAAAAAAAATAAAAAATAAATAAATAAATTAAAAAAAAAAAAAAAAAAGCTCAGGAACGGGCTGGGGATATAGCCTAGTGGCAAGAGTGCCTGCCTCGGATACACGAGGCCCTAGGTTCGATTCCCCAGCACCACATATACAGAAAACGGCCAGAAGCGGCGCTGTGGCTCAAGTGGCAGAGTGCTAGCCTTGAGCGGGAAGAAGCCAGGGACAGTGCTCAGGCCCTGAGTCCAAGGCCCAGGACTGGCCAAAAAAAAAAAAAAAAAAAAAAAAAGCTCAGGAACAGTGCTCAGGCCCTCAGTTCAGTCCCCAGGACTGGTATAACAGATGGATGGATGGATAGATAGATGAATAGGTGGATAGATAGATGGATGGATGGACAGACGGGTGGACAGATGATAGAGCCACTAATACTAGTCAACATAGATTTATTAAACATAAAATAGTGATATCCATGGATTTTGAGAATAGTATTTTCCTTCTTCTTCCCTCCTCCCTTTTTTTGAGACAGGATCTCGCTACATAGCCTAGGCTGACCCTTGAACTCTTGACCCTCCTTCTTCATCTTCCTGAGTGCTAGGATTATAGGTATGCACCACCACACCTAACCATTCTGTTCTTAATAAACATCTCAAGCAGACATAGCGCTTACCATGCTTTAGACACTGTGCAGTTTAGCTATGACCCAGTATCTCTGTAATTAGGAGCTGTACCTTTGGGAAAGACAAATGATGCTAAATAGGACATGCCCACTGTCCTGCCACCCAAAGCTGGCACACCGAAGAGTTGGGATTTGAACACCTATCTTTTGTAATCTCAATGTGTGTGTGTGTGTGTGTGTGTGTGTGTGTGTGTATGTATAACTCTGTGTAAAATGCCATTGTCCCTTAGTATGAATGAGAGGTTACAGAAGGACTAGAAAACACAGCACGTTCCTTTGCATGGAGCATCTTTGCCTCTGTGATAATGAAAGTACCAGAAAACCTTATTTACATTTCAGAAATAGTTTCCTCAAATTTCCTGTTTTGCCAGACTTGCATGCTTCCCCTCTCTTTCTCGTTCTCTGTTGTGCCTGCTACCCACACGGTCTGCTGTAAAGCAAGCCCAGCTCGGCTGGGCTGTGTGGATTTGGTATTGCAATATGCACCGTTTACCTTTGTTCCACAGGGCTATTGCTCTGCCTCCCCATCCCCAGTACTGCAGTAATCAAAGAGAGGGTAACTGTTCTTTCCACAGGTGTTGTTAACTCCTTTCCCTCAGCCTGGCATCCGTGTTTGGCTGTGCTTTTTGGAAACCTTTTGTCTGTCCAAGTTACTTTACCTGAAGGCTTGCTTCATTGTGTTATTAATGTAGTCAAATTATAGTCGTGTTTTAATAACTTAATTGAATGAAAGAGAACACTTTGAACTGAAAAGTAAAATGGAGGTGTTTATTAAACCATTCTTGCATATTCCTGCAGATCTACAGTAGCAGATAAAGGAGGCCTAAGTTTGTATGTGGCTCCTATCTCCTACCCATTTGTAAGTAATACCCCTTGCTTTTTTTTTTTCCTAGGTATTTTGAATCTAGGAGATTGAAACTTTTGGAAGTGTAGTCCTTTGACTCTTCCTATTAACAGAAAGCAATTGGGCTTGCACCCCCAGAATGGAAATTTAGGCCTTTAAAATCATGACGGGTGAGAAGCAAGTGCATCTTCTTTTTCTCTCATATTTCCATTAATTAATTCTTTGAAATTCCTTCCCATTCACCATGGACCAAAGGGTTCTCATCATGGGCTTTGTCCAGATTGTATCAAAAGCAGTGTTTTTCTTAAACATTTAAGTGAGTTATTTAGGACCCCCATGGGAGCTACTTTTCAAGTTTTCTTTAATTAAAAGGGAAGAGTATTAATGACCAAAAGCTAACATGGAATGGGTTATTTATTGCTGCTCATTAAATTACTTGGTTTGGTCCCAGACAAAGTGAATATTAGATGTAAGAAAAGCTCTGCCCTTTTTCTTAGTGAGCTGGTTTTGTTGGGAGGGGGGTCTGTACACAGGGATTCACTTGAGGATGTGAGCCTTGTATTTCAAGATGGTGGGGGAGGCTTCTGTCATTTTCTGCGAAGAGTTTAGCACCAAAAGCATGTTTGTGCCTATGTGTTACTCAGAATGCATACGTTTCCTTTTTCAAAACTGACTCTGTGGAGATGTGTATCATACCTAAGAATTCCTGAACAGCACCGCCCTTTCCATTTTGGGGGTATGTACAAAGCTATGTCTCTGAGTTTTTGCAAATCACAAAGTATACAATATATTATTCATTTTGAATGTCTATTTGAAGGGAATGGCTGTGTGGCGCCTTTGTGGTGATTCCACAAGGAGGTATAAAGTTTGCTCTTGCACTACTGTGCCCTTAGGAGGCTGTTGTTTTGCCTGTAGAGTTACTAACCCAGAGCTAGCCTGGAGTTACCAATGATACTGTTATTTGAAGCTTTAACTGTCCTTCCAGGGAAATCTTTCCTTAAAGAATGCTTGGGTAATTTAACAACTACTCAAACATTCAACCTGGAGGAGATAGCCATTTGAAGGGAAGAAGTTTCTCAAAATAAGTAGATGGAAGGAGCACAGGTGTTGGCAATTCTGGCTCAGCGCACCAGAGATGGGGCCAGAAATCGATATCCCATGACAGACCCTTGTGATGAGTCCAGTGCAGGTCTTTCACAGAGCTGCGCACATGCTCAGAAGTGAGGTGGACTCAGGGGCCCCTGTGGTCCTCTGAGGTGCTGCTTGCTTCCTCTTCTTCCCTTTGTAAGAGGGGCATCCTGCAGGAGGAGTGGTCGGGGAGTGAGCAGTCTTCATGAGAGCTCAGGATTTTGCTGCTGAACTCGGAATTGTCTACTGGTAAGGATTTGACTGCAGACAAGATGGGAACGGCATGTCATTCATTCTAGGTCTGGTTGAGTCAGAGCCCCTCAGAGCTTTCTGCGGCCACTATCCGAAGCTCAGTGTCTTAGAACTTGGTTGGCATGCAAAGGGGTGAGGGGATTCCTTTACAGGGTGTATTTCCTTGTGTGGAAGGCAGGGGCCATTGGGATGCTGGTGTTGGAACTTGGTTTGTGTTTGTGAGTTCCCGTTACCCTTGGCCTCTTGGGAAATGGACTGGGACCAGTGGGCTCAGCTCCCAGTGCCATCCTGTTCCAGAGGGGGAGCAGTTATGTCTTACGTGGAGATTGGGATCTAAAGATCACATTGGTCATCTCATCAACTCTCCATCTGATCTCTGGGGGTGTGGGTGGTTTCATTTGTGAAGACTTGGGAGTTAAATGAGCTCTGTGAGGCCATGAGCCCTGGGTGTTTCTCGCTTCTGTGCTGAAATCCTCTTCAAACCTATACTTCGATGCCTGTTTCCAACCAGTCCCTCTTGCCTGGTAGGCATTACGAAATCACGTTGGGAGGGACAAGGTTTGGGGAAGGGGCCCCTGTGCTGTACTCAGTGACTGTTTAGCTTGTCTTGGTGTTCCTTATAAGGCCGTGTCTAGCTGTATTGACCTTCTTTAGGAAGTTAGAAGTGGATAGGATAAGACTGCTGAATTTTCTTAGATGACTTCAAGTAGCACGTATTCCAGGGGGCTCAAACTCCTGTGACGAGGGCTGCATAGCTGATTTAAGGTTCAGTGGGAAGTGTAGACAGCGAATGGCACAGACTTTCTCTACAGGAATCCAGTGTTCTTCCTCTCCTGCCAGTTGTCAGGACTTTGAGCCATGTTGTCTGATTTTCTGTTTGTTTTTTTTCTTCTTCTTTTTTTCTCTTAGAGATGCCACAAAGCAGAGTAGGCTCTGTGTTAATAACTGGACTTCACGCTCCTTGGAGGTTTGTTTGTTCATTTTATCCATTGGGACAGGGTAAGGAAGGTAGAAAGGCCAGTGTGTGGACTGCACTTCCATTTCTTGGAGGCACCAGCTGATTTTCCCAGCA
The DNA here is from genome assembly GCF_023159225.1 of Perognathus longimembris pacificus. Taxonomy (NCBI): domain Eukaryota; kingdom Metazoa; phylum Chordata; class Mammalia; order Rodentia; family Heteromyidae; genus Perognathus; species Perognathus longimembris. The sequence continues at coordinate 59,157,650 of NC_063170.1, read as the reverse complement.
ATTGAAAAGCTATCAAATAATCACATTTCACTGCGGTTGCCTGGGGGAAGGGGTGGGGTGGGGGCAAGCACTTCTGCTCCGTGACCATCCGAGAGTGGCAGGTCTTGACCAAAGCAGTGTCCACAGTCAAAAATGTGCACCTCATTCTTCGCAGTTCAGCCCTCCCCGATATTAAAATATAACAACAGCCTATTTGGGGTCAGTAAGCCTGAACCTCATCATTTATCCCAGAGAGGATGAAAGTATATCTAGAAACACATCCACTATTGTGTTTTCTCTGAATGGTTTCTATCTGTCTTGCTGTCTTTTTCTTTTTTACTTATAAATATGCCATGTTATTAAAAAAATAAAAAAGACATTATTGCAAGTGAATTTCTTAGTCTTCCAAGTTGTACCCATCAACATAGCTACTTAAAACAAAGACTTCTGTATTTGCCCCCTTGGTGTGACGGTTAACTCTGTACTTAAACTCTTGAGTGTTTAGACTTGAGGCCAATTTCTATAGAGTGTAATTGGTTTTTGTCTGTGAGCTTTCTTGTTCCCTCCAGAGCTCATCTGATGACATTGTTTCAGAAGAAGCAGGGTGGTGTATTAGAAATGGATGTACATCTCCCTTGGTGGGGCAAGGGAGTGCTCCCAAAGTTTTAGAGACCTCCTAGGGTAACAAATTTTTTGCAGCTGTGTATACACACACACACACACATATCTATAACTATATCTTTACCCTTTTCATGCCAGCCTTTGCTGCTGAGGGCTGTGTGGCATCTTCGTGGGGATCCACAAGGAGGTATAATGTTTTCTCGTGCACCACTGTGCCCTTAGGAGGCTGTTGTTTTGCCTGTAGAGTTACTAACCCCGAGCTAGCCTGGAGTTATCAATGATATTGTTATTTGAAGCTTTAACAGTTCTCCCAATGAGATCTTTCTTTAAAGAATGTTTGGGTAATTTAACAACGACTCAAACAAGACCCCCTGTGCCTTGATCTAGGGTTCTAGCATGTTCTACTTACTTTTTTATTGTTCTAAAAATAGTGGGTGACCACTTGTCCCCAGTGTTGCAAACTCTGTGTCCTCCTAAAGCCATTTTTTCCCAACCTTCTGCCTTTCACTAGCTTATCAGAGCATTTCTAAACTACTGGTGTTTTAATTACTGCATTGTTCATCAGGTTAAATTGTATTTAATTGCCTCAGTGTTTTATCTTTTTGTTTCAATGAAAGGATTATTGGGGGTATTAAAAAGCCCATTTAAATGAAGCTTCATCATTTAAAACACATATAAAAATTCTTTAAGATGTCTTTTATTCGGATCTCTTTATCTTCCCTCACAAGCTTTCTGAGCATAAGTAGGGCATGTTGAGGTTTATCTTTGCTTTTATGTGCTCTAGCCACATGCTTAACATTGAGCGTATTCGAGTTGCATTTCATTGGGCTTTCACAATCCTTTTATAAAGGGACTGATCTGTTAACATCCCCCTCTTTAGATCTAGCAGACAGGATGTTCTTCCATACAAAGAAGAGCTCACAGTCTTTCTGGACGGCCAGTAAGTGAATGATTTCAGGCCTGGTGGGCAATACTTGTGTCCATGCGTAACCCAGCCCTACCACAGTAGTAGGCAGCTGCATGTAATTTTGAACTCCACTCATTGAACTGTAATAAAACAATATAAGCACTGCTTGGGGGGAAGATTGGATGTAGTTATCCTTACACAAGGCTCAGGCATATGAAAGCAGTGCTGGCTGACAAGAGGATTTTGAGATTTGATTTTGATTGAATTGCAGAATTGAACAGGCCAGGAATGTCAGTGGAAGGCTAAACGCCTGTAGTGCCATAAAGTTTTATTCATGTGAGGCTTTCCAATATCAAGTAGATGGATTATTGGAAAAGGTGTCAAGGGACATGAAATGGAAGTGCCCACAACATAAAATGTAGGCAGGAGGGGAAAAATGACTTCTTGCTTAGTATATAATTAGGTCTTAAAAGAAAGCCAAACCAAACCAAACCCAAACACCAGAATTATTTGTTCTTGCCTGTCATTAAAGAAACAAATGACCAAGTCATTATATCGTTTCCTGGGAGAAAAATTTTAATTTTGTGATACTTAGATAAGAGCTTTCCTTATTCCATTCTTGGCTTGTCTTTGAAATTAACATAGGGTTGTGGACAATCTTTAAAAGGGAGGGGAGGATGGAGCAGAATAGAGCCATAGACATCAGATATTATGTCGGAAAACAAGAGAGAGCCTTGGGTCCACATTCCGACATGCTGGCTTGGTAACCTATACAGAATCATACAAGCATTTGAACGTGGCTGCCCATCTCCAGATGGCATTAGGTAGTATCACTCTTTGGTCCTGAGTTTAGTAGGTCTACTGTGAAGGTATTCAAGGTTTATCTGGGGAGGGGAGAGTTTTATTACCTTGTCTCTCATGTGTAATGTTTCTACTTAGGTCATTAGTGAAACCTATCTGAAAATAGCCAGTATGGAGGAAGCAACACCTGTAATTTTTCAGTTTTGAATCTATGTGTTTAGCATTTCCAACCCAAGTGGCTTTGGTTAAAGAATCAAAATTAGAAGCCTCATACACTTTACCTCTAATACGCAGGTGTGAGTTTTCTTTGTCCTCCACCTACTTCTTGTTCTGATGTATTATGTATTTAGAAACATGTTTATTTGTAAATGAGGCTTTGTGAGGTGAAAGCAGAAAGCCTCAGAAAGGAATTCTCAACCTGAAGGGCTTGGGGTTTCAAAGCCTCCCTTAATGCTAAGTTTGTAGACATATTGGAAAGGAAATACCACTCAATGGCTTAAGTTCTCTCTCAGTTTGGTAAATCTTTTGTTTACCTCAAATTCCATAGATTTGTAGTAGAAGTGTATTTAGTTGTGTTTTATTATTGTTTTAGGTGTTTTTTTTCTAAGAATAAACTCAATAAATATCTTTTTTTTCCCGACTGGTTAGTTCTTTCGTTCTTTTCCCAATCTATCTAATCAAATTATGATTCATTTATGCAAAGCTCTTGAAAAATAAGTCCTCATCGGAGTGGCGAGATGCCATGATCTGTAAATGACCGCTTGTGATTCTACATTGCATCCTGCTTTCCTATAGGGTGTTGGCAGGAAAAACAAATGGAGGGAGTTATCTCCTGTGTGTGGAATGACCCTTAATTTGTGTGGGAGGGGAAGGGAAGACCTGTTGGGAGTTGATGGAAGGATATCCGCAAGGTAGCCAAGAGCTGCCTTTGAACTTGGGGAAGAGTCTGGCAAATGATTCCTTGCCTGGCCTCCAACACCACAGTGAAATTCTGGATTTAAGGAGAGGTGTTGCTGCCTTATCCTCACCGTACAGTGCAGGGACTCCTCTCTAGTTACTGCCACATACAGGGAATTTTCATCTCTTTTCTATCTCCCTGTAGCACTGGATTGAGGTGTGGCCGGCAGGGAGCAAACATGCAAAATTTAAAGAGGTATTTGCTCTCTATGTTGTTCCCTGAACTTAAATGGGCCTGAGGGTAATAAGTGCTTCTTCAAACTTTGCACGCTAGGCACCTTGCTAGCCTCCCCTTTTGGCGACAGGAAAACAGTCTTTGGCCTGCTTAGAGCACATTCGTCTCGTTGTCCTTTCTGTAAGCAGTCCTGGTTTGTAGACCCCCACCTAAGACGTGACCACGATTGTGACTCTACAGTGTGGGATATCACTCTGGCAGTTGCCTTGCCAACTTCCCCAGAATGGCATAGACTCTGCTTCTGAATTAAAGAGCAATTTTGCTTCGGGCCTGGTCATAACATGCATTTTGTACTTTGATCCCACTGGAGCTGCGATTTGACATTAGCTAACAGACTTCGCCTGCCATACACCTTTATTAAGCTGCTCATTTGCAAGCGCTTTGTGTGAAGAAGGCCTGGGCTGGCCTTCCCAGCTTGGAGTTTGTTAAGCAGGTTTCGAAGGATTCATACATGGCCATGATTTGGCACTGAGACTGTGGAAGTGGTAACTTAATGTTCAAAGCAGAGAAGTTTTTTTCAGTAAGCATCTTAATGTTGGACAGCACAACAGCACACAGGAATGATCTTTGCTGTGGACAAAACCATAGACACCATTTCCCTTAGCCATCATGCAAAGCTGTCCTTTGAAGCCTCAGGGAATTCTGTTATTTACACGCAGGGAATCGCTGCTTAGACAAATGAAGTCATTGTGCCAATTCACAGCTCAGAGGCAACAGAGCCTAACCTTACTCCTGCCATTGCTCTTACTACTCATGTTCTCATTGCTGCATAACCCAGCTAAGTTCCATGGGACATCCAACGATGTTATTATAGCTCCAGCCTTTTGGGAGTTTCTTAAGCCTGGCCTAGATCTTACAAGTCAATAGACTAGCAAAAACATTATTAGTGCCTGCAGTAAGTTATACTGACCTTCTCAGGCTGCATTTCCCTCCTTCCCTCTCTCTTTCCCTTCCCCTCCCTCTTTCTCCTCTCTCTTTCCCTCCCCTTTGCCCTCCTTCTTTTCTTATGTCTTCTATCCCCCTCTCCCTCTTTTGCAGTACTGTGGTTTGAGCTCACAGCTGTGTGCTTGTTGAGAAAGACTCTACCATTTGAGCCAAGACTCTAGCCCATTTTGGCTTCGTATTTTGTTTGATTTTTTTTTTCAATAGGGTTTTTCATTTTTCTTTCCCTTTGAGCAATATCACAATGTCTAGAATTATAGGAATGAGCCACCACACCCAGTAGGATTTTGCACATTTTTGGGGGGCAAATATTGAAAGACACACGTGTAAGGAGAAGGGAGGCGGGGGGGGGGGTTCCTTTGCCTTGGCCAAAGGATAGAGCAGCATGGCAGACCAGGATGTAGCTGGCAGTGGCTATGATTGTAAGTCTTAGAAGGAGCTTGTTTCTGCCCTGGGTGTTCCTCCTCAAGGCAGGAGGCCTTCATTTTCCTCAGCAGGAAAGTGTTGCTGGGCGCCATCAACTCACGCAGAATTCCACGAGGTCTGGCGCTGTCTTCTGTGTCTTGCTTCTTAACAGCTGAAAGCAAGATTGAGAAAACTGGAAGAATGAGTCATTTGAGGTTCTGTTCTCAGAACATGTCTGCACTTGTCTCTGGCTGAGTCCAAAGCACTGAAATGTCTCTGTGATCTTGAGACTAAACCAATAGCGCCACAGGCTGGGGATGAAGCTCTTCTCCCAGGAACCTTTGGAAGAGGGCATTTCATATTCAAACGAAAGCACCAGTCACTTCCCAGGTCCGCAGGAACCTTCCTGACTCTCTGCTATGTTCACTGCGGTCTCTTGTGCGCTAACTCCATGTCAGTCGTGCACACGGCTGGCCACAGAGTGGCTAAATGTACATAATGAGTATTGGTGACTGGGAGACATAGAGGGGGCAGAAGTATTCAGACCACAGACATGGTTTGTTTGACTCATCCCGTGTCTTACATAAAATATTTTGGTATTTTACATCTACTCAGATTTCCTATGTGAAACCTTAGGGTTCTGGCTTTTTGTCATGGCGGATATAATATCACCTGCCCCCGTCCTGTACAGGAGCCCGGAAGCCTAACAATGTGGGGCTTGTCGATGTCGTTTAGGTTAGGGACACGTGCCACTAGGGTCAAATCCCCATCTGCTTCATTCTTCTGAAGGACTGCCTGGGCCCGGGGGCACGGAGCTCACAGCCCTGATAGGAAGTGTGGATGTGGATAGGACGGGAGGGTACAGTCACAATGGTACTTATTGATGCTTGCTTCCACTAAGGCATGTGCAGACAGATTTCTGAGAAGGGCTAGCTTTTTTGCCCGTCCTACTTGAATTCAGGGTCTGGGCATTGTTCCTGAGCTTCTTTGTTCCCAAGGCTAGCGCCCTACCATTTGAACCAGAGCACCACTTCAGGCCTTTTCTGAGTAGTTTATTGGGGAATAAGAGTCCCATGGACTTTTTTTACCTGAGCTGACTTCGAACCACCATCTCAGCCTCCTGAGTAGCTAGAATGACAGGCGTGAGCCACCGGCGCCCGGCTTCTTTTTTTTCTTTTTCTTTTAATGCTTCTAATCCCTTAAGTGATTTAAACTTTCTGGAAGCTGTGTATCCCATCCCAACAATAGAGCCATAGAAAAACATGCTCGTTGGAGAATTATGAGGCATATAATTTTGTCTTTAAATTCTTACGAGTGAATCTTAGGGACATGACTTCATACGAACCCCTGAGACATTACAGTGTTTTAATAACAGTTTCCTGCTACACGTAATGCTTCATTTTTACTTTTATTAATTTAATTTTTTTTTTTTGGTGTGTGGCAGGGAGGTGTCCTGTTTCCCCAGGCCCTGACTTCACCCTGATCTGCCCGGGGGAAGCTGCCAGGCTCCCTCCTCCTTCTCCCTCGGGTAGAGGCTCCAGGGCCATGCCCTGTCTGTCAGGAGTTTACGAGGTTTCACCCACTCTTTGGTTCTTGAATGTTCTTTCCCTTGCTCATTGCCCTCCCTGCTTCCTTCTGGGCTGCCAAGCCCACATTGTATCACCTACGTTTAGCAGCTGGGTTTTTGCCATCACTAAGCCTGAGCCTGCATTTCCTCAGGTAATGAAAAAAAAAAAAATCAAGGTGCCCACAAGTGACAGAAGCTTTTATGGAGAAAAGGGGGCAGATTCTCCCCCCCCCCCATTTCTCTCTGGGGCCTAGACTTGTCAGAGACAAGCCAAAGCTATTTTCTGCTTCATTCCCTGTGACAGATATTCTACCTAGACTATCTGAGTTCAGACATCCATTCATTGATACCTTCATTCACTCATTTATTCATTCATTTCCCCAACAGCTCTTTGCAATAGGCACTCATCAAGTTAAAAACAAAGTATTGAGCAAGTGAGAGCACACTTGGGGCCGAATCCATAACATAGGACAACTGGAAAATTAGAGCTACAGGAAGTCATCTAAGAAAGACCTTTTGAAAAGAGCAAGTTGACTTTGTAGAATGCCATTAATTTCAAGCGACCTTAGAATCTCAGAACTTGTTCAGAAGGTCATGTTGTTGTTTTCCAGAACCTTCAGAAGTGGGTTTATTCCGTAGTTAAGTTGTAGACTTCTCCCAAGTGAGCTCATCAGAGCTGCCATTTGTATTGTGGCACGTTTGCATGTGGTCATCTCATCCCGGTGTTTGGTGCACACCTTTCCTAGTGGTTCCTGGCCGCCTTGTTTCAGGTAAAGCTGAATTTGAATTCTTGCCTTTTGCCCTTTCCTTTTTTGCTGGGTGGTGAACCAGCTTGTATTTCTGCGGCTCTACCAAACTTGATTTCCACCTTGTGGAAAAGGGCTGTTTGCCAGACTGTTGGCCAGCCGGGCACCAGAGGTAAGGAGTGAAAGGAGGAGGCATGTTGAAGCCCTTTGTGTCCTGTCCACCACATGGTCTATACTCATCAATCACCATTGCTGTTCTTGAGATGAATGATTTTTTTTTTTTTTTTGGTTCCCTATCCCGACTTGCTGTGCAGCTGGAAATGGAGAACCTTCAATTTGCTTTTCAGAAAATTGAGGCCATTGACTTCTTTTCTTCTTGAACTCCCTGCCCTCAGCCTCTGTCCTCCCCCGGCTCCCCATCCCCTGGGTTAAATCACAGCCGAGGTGTGAGCAGAGCATCTCTTGCCTGGCTGCTCCAGCCAGCCTGTGTGCCTTTGGCCTGCTTATCTGATCCAGGAAACGCTACCTCCCTTCAGCCGTGGGGGGACCAGTCCTATGGGCTGGCCCCTAGGAACACAATTAGGAAGGTTAACAGGAAAAGTGGGGCTCAGGAGCAATTCCAAGCAGCTGGCAGCCTTGCCGAATTGGAAGTGCCCCACCAATGAAAACTGCAGCAAGAAGCAAATTAAACCTCCTATCTGCCATCTCACTCTCTTCTCTCCCCTTTCCTGTTTGGACTTGAAAGGCGATTGGAGCCAGGGCCCTGACAGTTGACGGAAGTGCTGCAAGGAGAGAGTATTTATTTACAGTGAGCTGGGCGATGCCGGTTCAGGATGCGGTTACTTGCAGGAAGTTCTGTCCCCACCCCCGCCTGGGTTTGATCATTTCTCCAAAAAAGAAAAAAAAAAAATCCCTGATTGTTTGAGGCCTCCACTCTGACTTGGAGCAGTGCTGTGGAACCTGTCTGAACTTGGAGGGCTTGCTGGGGGTGCGCTAGTAGGAGGGCCTGGCGTGGGGTGAGCGGCACCCAGTGGGCCCAGCTCCCAGCAGATGTGTTTGGGCGCAGCGATAATCATTAGACATTTAAAATAGAGAAGTAGGCTGGTACACGTGCTGTAAGCTGTGGTTGGCAGGGGCCATTCTGTTCGTTAACAGGAGCCAGTGCCAGCTGCAGTGTTGTACTGGGTGTCAGAGAGAAATCACTTGAAGGTGAAGTCAGAATCCGCAAGGCACAGGTAGCAGCAGGTTGTCATTATCAGCCGGTGGGCCAGGACGGCTGATGAAGCCCTGCTCAAGCAGGCTCAGGACCCAGCTGCTGGGACACAATTTGGAATCCTTCCTACCTTTAGGAGTGGGATTGTGCATCGGGAGAAAAGGGCACAGAGGGACCAGTGCTCCATTGAAGAGGTTCTTTGAATGAGTCCCTTGTTTCTTTCTTGAGTTATCCTCAAGCCTGCATTATGGGAGAAGTTTCTCATTGATCAGGAAATAGTTTACATTCTTTATTAAAAACTACACATGATGTACCGTGGGACAAAACTTGTATGTGTAGGTAAGTAAGTAAATAAGTAAGACATCTCCCTCAGCGTCTCTGCTCCCTTCTTCTATCTGGTCTGTACAGACCAGTGCCAAGAGATGGAGTCAGGAGGCTCTGGAGGGGGCCGGCTACTCTGTCAGCAAGGGTGGTTCTGTTCATGGCTTGAGTCTGAGAACCACAAGGCAGCAGATCTCCCAATGAGCGCATCACCAGAATCACTCGGAGAGCTTCTTCATCCCAGCAGCCGGAGTTGTATCCTGCAATCTGCGCCTGGATGCGGTCAGTAGAGCCTCCATAGATTGATAGATAGATAGATAGATAGATAGATAGATAGATAGATAGATAGAGATATAGATAAATATAGATATAGATATATACACAAACAGTAATCAAAACACAGTGTTCTTCTGAAAATGGGCAAAATATATTTTTCCCCAAATCCCTGAATTCCTCCATAGTGTTCCGTAGCTGGAGGTGACGAGACACCTGAGCTTCCTCGGTGACAGTACAAGCTACCATCAGCTGTGAGGTCTCCTAGCATCTCTGACTGTGCACACATGGCTGTAGCTCTCCATGAGTGCTCCCCTGTCAGCAGTGCCGGGGACACACACATCCTCTTGACTGGATGAGGCTGAAGTCCCTTGTGTGAGCACCACACAGTGGCCTGGTCTGGCCCTCCTGGCTCACTCTGCCACCTGCTCAAGGGTGCATGTCAAATCAATAACCCCCGAGACCCCCTGGGTTGTGAAGCCCAGGCCCAGTCAGAGCCAGATTTCCTCACCTTGTGGCTATTGACATTTGGGCCCAGAAAGTTCTTTGGTGTTGAGGGGCTGTGCTGTGCATTATAGGATGTATCGTAGCACCTGTCACTTCAGCCCACCAAAGAGAGCCTTCAGACCTTTCCACTTGTCCTCAGCACCCCAGTGCGGACTGAGGACTCATGCTAGGGGACTCTGCTTTCTCTGGCCGAGATTATGCTAAACCAGACCTCTCATTCAGAACATGGAAATAAAATAATGACCCAGGAGGCAGTGGAGCAAACAGTTTTCTGCTGTTTTCAACAGGAAACGTCTAAGATGTTACCAGCCAGTGTTTACTGTTGTCCTGCCATCTCCCGGGAAGGAGTGGCTGTTGTTTGCCCTCTGCACGCTTCCCATTCAGCACCAGTTTTTCTGCAAGGGGCAAGGTCCTCTGCCTGAGATGTTTTTCTGCATTTTTTTTTAATGCATGTATTCCGTATGTGTCTGTGTGTTTGGAAGTGCTAAGGAAGAAACCCAGGGACTTTTGACAGGCTCAGCAAAGTTGTCTACCATTGATCCATGTTCCCAGCCCAATTTCTTATTTTAAGTTGTGGTATGATACGTAGAATTGATTGTTTCAGCCACTCTCAGGGTGTATACTGCACCTGAGTTAAGTCGATTCATCGTGCTGCCCAATCGCCAGTTTTTGTTCTTGTGAAAATGAAACGTGATATACCCATTCAACCACAGTTTCTCTCTTCCTTCCTCCCTCCAGCCCCCACCACCTCTGGACTACTTTCTGTGTCTGTGAATTCGACGAGGTTCTGGGTACTTACCTCGAATACATGGAATCATAAAGAACATGCTTTTTTTTTGGTTGTTTCGATTGACTTATTTCACTTAGCATCATGCCTTTCAGGTTTCATCCATGTTAGAGCCTGTGTTAGTGTCTTTCTTGCTTCAGGCTGAGTACTATTCCATGGTATGAGTATACCATATTCCAAATTTCATTTATCCAATCGTCCTTTGATGAATATTGGCTCACTTCTACTTTTAGGCTTCCACAAACAGGACCACTGTGAACATGGGTATGCCAGGGTCTCTGAGTCTCTGCTTCTGTTTTTTGTTTGTTTGTTGTCTAGTGTAAATACACGGAGGTGAGTTTGCTGCATCATGTGGTTCTTCTGTTTCCTATTCTCTTTAAGTGGTCTTTTTCTTTGCTAAAGAACTGGAATTAACTGCCCTGTGGAACTTCCCTCCACCACACACACTTTCTTAGAGGTTCTCATTATGTCACAGCTGCCCCTGGCCGTTTTTCACACTCCATGTTTGTGGGCCCAGACAACAGGCCATTTTCAGAAACCAGACTCGGTCATCTGTGCCCGTGGCCATGAGTTTCTGGGCTATATACTCAGACGGCCATAAGCTTCATGATGACTAAGTCCCCAGTACTTGTACTCCTCAGGGCCCAGGAAGTGGGTCTGAGCTCAGTACCTATACAAGCAAGACGTGCAGAGCATAAACCCCTTTGCCTCTATGTCACCTGCATAGGAAGCCCCACCTTGTGCAACTCAGTGAAGAGAACTCTGAACGGCAAACTGGTGTCTCCCTTTCAGCCGAGCTCTGGAGAGCGTGTTGCAGATCCAGCCCTAAGCCTGGTTTCTCCGAGCTGCTACCTTCCACACTTCCCTGTGGTCTCCAGCAGAGGAGCTCTCAAGGGCTGGGTGGGCCCCTCAGTCCTTTAGCCTGTGCAGTTGTGCAGTTCACCTATAAATACTCCTTGCTGCATTGATATTCTTGGTGTCAGGAAACAGGGGAGCAGAAAGGCAATACGTTGAAAAACTGGTATCTATGGAGACTGCTTCTCTTCCTCCCCCACCCCAATTCAACTGAAACCTCACTAAATCTATGTAATTCTATTTGTACACTGGTCCCCACCAAGTCTTGTAATGAATAGATCTTGGCCATTCTTGCCAGGGTGTGTAAATGAGGTACAAAGGACTCCGGGAGAGACCAGCTCAATATTGGAATATCAGAATGATCCAAATGGGGCGGACCATGAAGATAGTACTGGGATGGTGACTTTCTCTAGCCATCCAGAGCTTCCTCTGCTGTGGCCGGGTTTGGGAGAGCCCGCAGGGGTGATATAATGGAATGCATGGAGGCTGATTCCACAGCGGGTTCGACTTCAAGCTGGATAAGTGTGTGGAAACAGGGCTGTTGGCTTCACATTCCTACCAGCAATCTCCGCCCCCCCCGCCCCCACACACACACTCATTGCTTTTAGGCCAGTGGAGTTCAAATTGAACCAGGTTGCCAGAAAATGAAGCATATGGCGCCACATTCATTTGTTCACTCAGACACCGGTTTTTCTTTTGAAGAACTAAGAACCCAGTGGTGAGCAAAAGCAGCTACACCATCCTCTTACTGCATCTTTTCAACCCCCCCCCCGCCCCCCTGCACCCATCCTTAACTAAGAGTGTGGCACCACTGTGCCTTGCTGAAGGTGATCCACTGTCCTCTTATTTATCTTTATTATTTCTGTGGAAGTAGTAGAGAGTTACAGTGCTGGAATCACACAGAAACACATTTCTTGTGAAAATACATTGTTACTATTTTAATTCCCTTTCCTCAGTTTCCTGCTTCACACATAGAAGTTTCTCACCTCTGGAGAACCAAATCCTTTCTTTTTGTCCCCCCAAACTTCTGTCCCCTCTAGGGAGCTCCCTTTTCACCCTGAGGTGAGGATGGTCCAGCAGGGCTTGTGGTCTTTCTATGCTGGTGATAATTCTAGATGGATGTTTCTACTCTTTCACCCTGTGGGTTTAATGAGCTTGAAGATGGTGTTGCTGGTGTTCTGTGATGGTCTCTCCTTGGGGGGGACTTCAAGGAGACCTGGGGTGTTGCTGTGACATGATCTGTTTCCTTTACCTGGCCTCCTCATGAGTTGGGCAAGCCTAATGGAGGGTGCTCTTGGCTCCTGCCCCCCCCCCCCCCGTACTCTATGTATACATAATCGGCTTTCCTTGTTATGCATTTTCCTTTTTTTTAAAGTGTCAGACCCAGGAGCCTGGAAGATTGAAATCCCAGCACTGTGTTTTCCAGAGTGGTGACACCATGTGTTCCCTCTCACCTTTGTAAGTAAAGGTCTAGTCCCATGATACAGGATGTTATGTGGAGAAATGTTGACTCTTGCAGTGGATGGGAAGAGTGTAGTTTAATATGGCTGTGGCTGGCAGCAGGCTTACATTTTTGTCTGTTATTAATAGAAATGTGGATGGTCATGTTAAATCCAGGGAATGTGGTCATCACTAGGGCTACCTCATTCTCAAACCACACACATTTCTCAGCACATTCATTTGCTCCATGCACAGACTCTCCTATGGCTGAAATAAGCTGGGAAACATTGCCTTCCCCAAGCTAAATCTTTATGTTTATCAATTATTATTATTATTTTGCTGCTACTGCCCCTTGCTTGCTAGGCAGGTGCCTTACCACTTGAGCCACATCCCTAGTACCTTCTTGGTTTAATTATTTTTCAGATGTGGTCTTTTCCATCCCCCAACATCCTCTGATTTGATTATTTTAGTTACAGGTATGCCTGTGAAAGTTTTGGCTGATGATGCACATTGAGTATGTTCCTAGTGCTTGACTGATGCCACCTTGCTTGGTGTAAATATAGTGGATATTGGTTTGCCTGGGTGTGCGGGATCGTGGCACATCTTCAGTTCTTGAGCACACTCAGCCTAGTGAAGGCGTTACCACTCATTAACAATACAGAGCTAATTGAATCACCTGAATTTCAACATTGTTCCATAATAAGGGGGTACAGTCAGCCCTCTGTATGTATGCTCACCTGTTGGCTGGCTCTGTCTATACTGAGTCTGCGTGAACAGCACACTCCCCCAAACAGGACAGTACAACAGCCACAGAGCCTTTCCCTCATTGTAGGTTCTCCAAGCCATGTAGACATGATGTAAGTGTACAGTATGTCATTCTATGCAGTCACTTTCTACGTAAGAGACTTGAACATGCACACAGGGGTTTGGTACCTAAGGGGCATCTTGAAAAGCAACCCCTGTCAGATATGGTGGGATGGCTGAATAGTGCCTTAGTCTATCATTTCTTTCATTTGGTAATTGGTATCATGTAGTGCACATGCCCAAGTATTTAAAATGTCATTTGTCAAGCATGTCCTGGATCTTGGAAGTCCATTTGTAGACCCAGCTGAGGGGAGGGGAGGGGTTGAGTTGGCCTGAGGAGGTGATGTTGGAGTGGAGTCAGGAGTGGAAAGGGAGGAGGGTCTCATGTAGCTGATATCCTGCTGAGTGAGGGGTGAACTGAGATCCATCATAGAGTGTCCCTCTCTCTTTCCTTGGGTAGTTAAGCTTAGTTCCTCACAGATCAGTGTCTTTGCAGATGCCTTCATTCCTGTTCTGCAAGTTCTGCAAGACTGGAGACTATGAAGTGAGGATCTGATCTGAGTTTTAACCCTGGTATAGATTTAAAAACATGGGTAAAGGGGCTCTGATTCTCCATCGCTTTGCATCTCCTCTCCATGCCTTACCTCCAAAATATTTTCTGCTGGCTGCTTTTGCTTTTGTTTTTTGATACCATGTAGAATAAGCATTCAGTCTGCTACTTAGTTTTTAAATAATTTTCAGAAATGGAAGTTAAGGCCCATGAAGATGAGCAGTTGTAGTTGAAGCCAGGGAGGAAGCTGTACTGTGGCCTGCTAGTCTGGATCTGGGCTGATCACAAGGACTCATCCCTGGGCTGGTGTGAACCCAGCATGGGTGTGCCTTTGCTTAATCCTGCCGGAGCATCCACAGGTACCGCTAACCTATCAGGGAAAAAGAAATTTATGGGGAATTTTGGTGGGCGTGAAACTGATCTTCCACGTAATGTAACGGAGAAGCAAGTTAACTGGTCTTCAGTATGCAAAGCAAACTAGGGAGAACTTATCTTACTAGCTAGGAAACAGAGCCCTGGTTGACCTGTTTTATATTCTGTTTGTGTAGTGTGTATGTTTTTACAGTGTGGTTTTATTTTTAATGTGCAGACCATTCTCCCTTCACTACCACAGATTATTCAAAGTCCCCCTTTTGCCTGCCCTCTGTCGGATAAGTGACAGAAAATGTGTTGAGTTCATAAAGTTGTTTCCCTATTGGGCTGGTGTGCAAGAAAGTCACAGATGTGAGGCGTTGCTTTGTTCTGATGGACATGTGTAATGTCAGTGTATTTTGAGGAAAAAAAGAGTGATAGCAAAAGTCTGGCACCTATTATTTGATTTTATAGTTTGAAAAACAATGTCTGGAGTAGCTGGGCTAACCTTAGATGACCAGTTGTATTTTCATCAGGGCCTCTGTGGAACAACCGTTTATGGCTTCACTTTGGCTCTTGAACGGCTGAAAAGCCTTACATATAAATCTATGGCCATCACTGATTGGCTGTGTTTTATTTGGGGGCAGGGGAGATGATGAAGCCAGTCACTCAAGTCACCCCTTCTTTCTTTCCACACTGAAGGATCCCAGAAGACACATGCAGGTACAAATTGATCAAGGTGTTCTGACTCTTAGAATCATCCCACCCTGCTGTTATTTTGTCTGTCTATAAGCTCAGGCTGCGTGCATCTTTGCATCCTTGGAAACATTGCAAAGTACAGCTCCTGAGCCAAATCATGTCTTTTTTTTTTTTTTTAACATGTTCACATTTCCTGTCAGTGTTAAGTGTTGCAGTGCTTTGAAGGCTAGACTTGGGAGCGCCACACTTCAGCTGGAAATGCTGAGCTCTGTTTCCCTGGGGTGGGGTGGGGTGGGGGTGTCGAGTGGTAAAGCTGTGACAAGTAGCCTTGAGCTCTGGATTCCATCGTCCTGGACCACAGGGAGCCTCTGCTCCAGACCTGCCTGCCGAAGCCAGGCCAGGCCTTGCCCTGCTAGGTGGGGCTGCAGCCCTGGGACTGGTGGATCTAATACAAGCAGATTATTAGACTGGGAGGGACAGGAAAAGGAAGCTTCCAGAAGGGAGAGAAGAATGAGGGTCATTGGGCCAGGGCCCGGGAGGGGTGCATTGATTGTGCTTTGAATACAGGGAGGGGTACAAGGTTAGATGCTGGGTCAAGGGTGGCCAGGCAGGGAAAGGGAAGGGGGGATTTGCTCCGTGCTGGGCCTGGCAGAGGGAGGAGATGGAAAAATCAATGAGATAAATGCAGGAGGCAAAAGGGAAAATTCTGGGCCTGTGCTGGGTTGCTGTTTCAGGCTTACCAAGGCCT
Source organism: Perognathus longimembris pacificus (assembly GCF_023159225.1). Taxonomy (NCBI): domain Eukaryota; kingdom Metazoa; phylum Chordata; class Mammalia; order Rodentia; family Heteromyidae; genus Perognathus; species Perognathus longimembris. The sequence goes on along the minus strand of NC_063170.1, from coordinate 59,141,942 downwards.
TCCATGGGAGATCTGTGTGTGCCTAGGTGCTCTGCCTCATTTTGAGCTCAGTCCTTCTTGCTTAGTGCCTAGCCTTCCATCAGAACTGTGTTGCAAACTTGAGCTCTCAGGCGGGCACCGTCCGCCACATTGGCTGTCCCTTAAGAAGTATTGCTGAAGCTTGCGTTGCTGTTAAAAGGTTTTCCAGCTTCTCAAATTGCTCAAATAGTGATAGCCTAAGTGTGTGTGTGTGTTGGGGGGGTGAGGTTGAACTTGGTCATTCTGGGTTTTTGTTGTTGTTTTTTTTTTGCAGTGTTAGGGATCAAACCCAGGACCTTGGACATAGGAGGCCAACGCTTCACCTCTGAGCTGCCCTCAGCTTTTTCACCCAATGTTTTTGGTTTCTTCTAAAGCATGCACTAAAGTCAGAATAGATACTAGGAAAAACAAACGTAGTCAGAATGGGGCTAGGAGATTTGGATTCCGAATTAGACCCCAAGTCACAGGTTGGAATGTGAGGAGAGTCTCCCTGCCCCTGGGGTGATTAAGTTTTTCAGATCCTTAGTGGCTCATCTGCATATCCATCTTCTTCCCTGGATTCCCTGAGCTACTTGCAGGTCAAGGGTGTGTCTCCTGGGAACACACCACCTCCTCTCCATCTCCCTGCTTGCTTCTTTCTTCCCACCAAGCTGCTTCTAAAGGATTTGCTGAAGTGAGAGGGAGGGGAGGGGCCAGGGGAAGCCTGGGAGGTGTTTCCTGTAGGAGGAGGGGCCTGTTGGCCCAAGTGTGCCTCCCCAGTGACTGGTGGTTATGGCTGCTCCATTGCACCAAAGGGAGCTTGGCCTGCGACCTTTAAGGTATCTCTCTCTCTCCCCCGTCCCCCCTGCTCTGGTAGCCCTAGAAACACGTGTCTGCTTGCTTACTGCTCCAGAGCCAGGGTGACAGACAAGCACCATAAGGTAGAGTTCTAAGTCGCTCTCCTCCGGCAGAGCTTGATGCCTTCTCTGTTCATTTCCCTGAAGCCGAAGCAGGTAAGTTCATCTTTTAGAGATGAGTCAGGGAGCTTGAAACGCAGAAGACCCCGAGATTGAACGTTAAAAATTTAATGTAGTTTTAAATAAAGGCAGGATTCAATATGGAACCAAATAATTTCTAGAATAAATGGCAAGGGATAGATGGCACTGTAAGTGAAATCGCGTGCAGATGAATCCCCCCCCCCCCCCACTTTGAACTTGGGATCCCTGTATCTCACAGACAAGCAGCAAAGCCCAAGATTCAAATCTGTTACTGAATCCTTTCCAGAAAAGCAGAGAAAAGCTACCGATTTGTCATCTGTTACACAATTTCATAACCTTTCTTTTTCTGATATTTTTGTGCTATTATTCACTCGGCTTGCAACATCACGCCAGATTTGCGCCTGCTCATTTTACTATGTGTGCATGGCTGTGGTCTTTATTTTATAAGTAAGGACCGTCGGGTTGAGCGAGGCAGACGCAAATCACCCACGTTGCTTAGTCCTCCAGTCAGGTTTTCCATGGTATGGTTGGCTATTTTGAGATTTGGTCAGAAGAGAGCTGGAAATTTAAAAAAAAACAAAACACAAAATAAAACAACCTCCAAATTGCTTTGCTCCCAGGGTGGTCTGTGTGTGTGTGTGTGTGTGAGGATTGTGGTCAGTTCAACAAGGCAATTTGAGCAAAGCACACTGGAGGTTGGAGGTAAAAGAAGATTCTTCCTTTCCTTGACTTGCCAGCCTTTGCTGCTTCCAGTAGAGCAGAAGTCGCTTGGAAAGGGTTTGGATTTTGTTTTTCACTGGATATGCAAATCGGCTCGAGGGATGCTGGTGATGAGCTTGTCTTGGGGTTTGGGAGGGAAGAATAAACCCCTCGTGATTTCTCCCTCCCTGTGATGAAGGTGGATGCAGTTGTAAGTGAGGCAGGTGGGTGAGGCCCAGGGCACTGGAGAGGGGGGAGTACAGCTCGCGGTACGTGTCAGCTCTAACTATTTCCTCGCGAAGTCTTATTTTGAGGGTTTCACCCAATTTCAGCTCAATATTTAGTTCACACAGACGAATCATTATGGAACATGTTAATTCTGTTTTTCCATTTTTATCCCATCACTCTTAACAGTTCCTTTTCAAATACAATACTCTTTCAGGGTTTGGTCCTCAGCAGTTGCCTAACTTTCTAGTTCTATATTTTGTACCATCGTACAGTATCCACAGATGGACAAGCGCTTTGCTTTGGACCCCCTTGTCTCTTCCATTACCCACCCTCCACCCTCGGCCACCCCCCAAATTCTTATACTCCAGTGTTGCGTTCTGCTTGGCTGCCCTGCTTACTTCTTGGCCCAGGTTTATGACGCCTGAAAATCTCAGCAACCAAAAGAAAAAGAAAATTAAGTATCATTCAGGTGAGCCTGTCCAGAAGGACTTTTTGTTCTTCCTTAAAAAATCATTTCTTGCTATGCCTCCTCCCTGCCCCTCCCCTCCCCTTCCCTGACCCAGAGAGGAAACTGCAGATGGACCGCATGCACTGACTGGGTTTCCCGTTCCCTATGAGTCCCTTTATGCATGATGTCCCCTTAGTGTGGTGGCCCGGCAGTGTACGGGTGGCTAAAGGCAGTCTTCTGGTTCCCCGCCTGGGCCTGCTTTATGATGCCTTCTTCTGTGTGCTGGCTACAGTAACGGAAATAGAGGGGAAAAAAGTCAGCCGCCTCCCGAGTGCGTGTCGGCACTAGTCCAGGGAGTTTCAAAGTGATGTTTTATTGATTGTGTAATTGCACGGTAGAAGGGCCGAGCTGAAAGGCGTCTGGGTGGGAAAGCCCCTGCTCCCACTGCTAGTCCAATGCTAGCTGGGCCTGGGCAGAGCTCACTGGGCCTTTGTGGCTGAAGTTCAAGTCCATGTGAAGCCCTTTGGAGATTCTTAGCTGTTGTGTGTGTGTGTGTGCACACACACACGCACACACACACTCAGTGGCACAGATCTCAGCTGTTGAGTTCCCTAGGAATCTTAGAACATGCCCAGCCTACTGTGGTTCTTGAATCTTCTGTCTGTCCAATGGCTCTTGTCCCACCTTGACCATGAAAGACATTCCATCCCACAACCTCTCCAGGATGCTGGTTTCTCCTGTAGGAGGGCTACCTGCCCCGCCGCAGGCCTCTCAACCAGACTTGTGAAGATATGCTAGCCTGCTCTCTTGCTAATAAGCTGATCGCTTTCCAAACCCGAAGGGGTGGACTAAGCTGTTTTGCCAAAACAATTGAAAAATTAGCTCTGTCAACTTTCCCTGCTGCCATATTTCGCACTGGCATGTGTAGCTGCACTGCGCCGTCAATTCGGTGAGACAGGAAACATTTGAATGAGGGTGGGTTTTTTTTTGTTTGTTTGTTTTTGTTCTTGTTTTTTAACCAAAAAAAAGGATCCCGAGAGGCCTTGTCATACTGTGGCAGTCGGGAATAAGGTGGGCAGGAGGTGCTGAGAGTTTTCAGTGTTGCTTCCTAACGTGTTCTGTCTGCTGGGGTCTCAGGTGGGATCATGTATAGTCAGTCACTCCTGTGCCAGTCTCTGCGGCAGCGTGAGGACTTTAGGCACAGATAGAACAGCCTATGCTCCTGCAGGAGCAGAGACTGTTCCTCTACCACTCAGTGCTTACCTCAGTACTTAACCAACTTGATTCAATGCCACAATACGGGTGCTCAAAGGTGGGTCATTTCTCTGCCTTGGCTTATCCTCTAAGCATCTCCTCCATGCTCAAGGTTGCGTTCTTCGTCCCAGTGAAGAACACTCTGACATGTGCATGTTTTGCATTGAATCTTTTTCTTGGATTCCAAGTACTCATTTTGAGTTTCCTTTACAGAACTCCACCTCCCCCCCCCCCCCACTTGTCCCCAGGCATCTGCATATACACTGGCAGAAGAAATTTATTCTGTTCATCCTCCTGGCTTTCCTGCACCTGTTAATTCCATCAGTGTCAGTACAGGTACAGCCACTCGGGCCCCAGACCTAGGAGGCCCCATTATTCCTCATTCTCTCCCTCCTCACACGCTCTACCTTGCTCAATTTTGAGATTTCTTCTGTCCTTCCATTGCGTTCTTCTTTCTGGGCTTCTGCTCCCATTCCATAGTTTGGTATTCTTTGTGTGCATTATTGTGGTAGCCCAGGATTGATAACTCATTCAATTGATGTATTTGTGCACACCATCAAAATTGTGTTTCCTATGTCTCTTCAAAGCCTTCAGGCACTCTTTTGTTGATATGACAATCCTGATTGGCTATCTAGTCCATCTTTGGAATCTGTTTGCAAATTCTTACTCTTTCCATTCCCTTCATTCTAGTGAGACTTGCCAGGTGGACCATCCATCCACCCTCAACTGGTCATGTGTCTTTGCACACACACACACACACCCCACTCCCGGTGTTCTCTCTGCAGTGCCTTTTCTCCTTTGATCTTTATATTCACGTATTAATTTATCATCTGCAACCACACATCGAGTATCATCTTTGTGGCAGACCGTGGGTATTAGATACAATACTCAATGCCCATGTGGTCTATTAAGAGAGGAGGTCAAATAACAAGCCAGGAAAATGTGTATGAATTGGGATGAGAATAAGAAGAAAGTGAATTGCATGTATTAAAAGATAGTGAAGGAAAACAGGGGTGGAGGGGTTCTGTTTTAGCTTGCGTAGTCAGAGAAATGCTTCCTTAGGAGAGGTAATTATTTTTTGTATTAAGTAGTTGTACAAATAGGTTACAATTCCATAAGTACAATGCATCTTGATCAAAGTTACTTCTTCCTTCATTCTTCCCCAGAGAGGGAATTTTTACATGAGGTCTTACTGAGGAAAACCCCACGTATGCAGCTGGGCAAGAGCCTTCAAGACAGAAGGGGCAGCATGTGCAACGATCCTGAAAGGAACTGCAAGACACTGGCACTTGAAATTCTAGACTTTTCTTTGTTGTATCTACAGCATTGTTCTTCCTAGAAATCATCTTCATTTAGCATCTCTGGATTTATCTCTCTTTATACGTAGATGCTACTTTGGTCCTTTCAGATAATACTTCTTTGCCTTTCCTTGTGTCAAACAAATGTCCTGTGAGTTCTTAACGGGCCAAGAGAGGATATTATTCATTTCCATTTTCCTTCCTACAGGAGAGATTCCCATCTGACATATGATGATCGATTATTGGCTGAATAATGTGTGGATGCTACAAATACAACCAGGAAAACCACTTACCTGTCTCTGAAAATTGAGCTCTAATGTTACTTCTCTACTGTAACCCTTTTGCCCAATTCTCCCGGTATGTGTGTAGTCTTTCCAGCCCTCAGGTCTCCCTATATTGCTAGAAAGTTCCTTATTTTTCCACCTGCTAAGTTAAGATGTATTGGTGTCACCTAGTAATCTTCTTTCAATGTACCATGTGCTCAGAGAGCTGACATAACTTGCAACTCTCACACTGAGTTTCTGCTAAGCTTTTTTTTTTTTTTTTTTTCCCCAGTGCTGGGCAGAGACCTGGGTGAGCCAGTCTGTTGGTCAAACCCAGCTGGCTTGCAGGCCATGGTATTGAAGAGGCCACACTGTTGACTAATGTGGTTGAGCCCTACATGGATGGGTCTCCGTGGTTGGGATCCTGGAAATTTGCTAGCGTTTTGAATAAGCCTAATTTAATGGGCTTTCATGTTGGATGAATGTCATGGTAGAGCAAAAAATAAATTGAGGGCAAATGTTGAGATATTCATAAATCTCATGTCTTTTTTTAGTTTCTTTTTTTTTCTTCCAAAAAAAGTGGTTTGGATGCCTTGGAGCCCCCCCACATTTAAAATAAACTAAAGCAGAGTCCTTATGACTTAAGGGCATGAGTTCAAAGCTTTGCCTCCTTGTTTTTTCATGCAGCAGATACTGAGTAAGCATTTATTTTGCCAGAGTTTCTGCTAGGAACTGAGAAGACTGTGCTGTACCAGGAAGTTCAGTGACTTCCAGCTCCAAGTTCGGGGGTGGGAGTTTCTGCTCCCCACTCCTGTACCACAGAGGCTCCTTGGAACCAAATTTGAAACCACACAGCTTGTGAGAAGAACTATAAAACCATGGCACCTTGTAGGTTATTTATTATATGACATTTGCAAGTGAGTATAGTCCCAGTATTTTTAATATAGATTTCAAATAGTACTTTCTTTAAATAGTTCTTTATTTCCTTTGCAGTATACACTTGAGAGTACAACAGCTACCATATGCATTTCCCTCTGCCTAGGAAAACAGTCGCCTTCATTCTCAATCACTCTAACCTCTTCCATGTGACTTACAGCTCCCTCTCTCCTCTCAAGCTGGGAGTATTCTGTCTCTCGGCCTCAACTATTGGTTTCTTGAAGGAAAAGGCTGGATTCTACTTGCGCTGGATGACAGTATGCACCCAGGAACGTCCTGAGTGACAGCTCTCTGCAGAAAGGACTCCGTCGGCCTTGTGGTGGTGAGCCTAGGAGGGGAACAAAGTCAGTGGTAAACCTGCACAATGGGTTTTTTATGGGATTTGCAAAGCCCTTCACATTGTGCCATGCCATTGGAATTGAGCAAGCAGGGAAGACTGTTGGGCACCATTCTCCTTACTGCTGTAGTAGATAACAGCCAGCCCCCATGGTATGTGGTTGTATAAATGCTGGGTGGAAGTATCACGAATCATCATCACTGTGGATCAGGCACTTGTTTCCCTTCTTTCTTCATTGGTGACATTACAAGGTTATGGATGTCAATGAAATTCCGGGAGAGCCCAGGTCTAGACTTGCTTCACAGTGAGAGTTTGCAGGAGATAGGCCTTAGTAGGGCCTGAAGCCGAAGCTGAAGTTGAGGATCTTCCCTACTTCACTGCAGATGGCTTGGTTGTCAGTGCCCAGGTTCCTTCTTTATTCTGGTAGGTCTGACTCTTGCTCAAGTATCCATTGGCCCCTTTGCTTGGTTATCATTGAAAGCGTTATGTGTTGTGGCAGGAAAGCTAGCATAAGGAACATGTTTTGTTTGTTTGTGTATTTGTTTTTCTGATAGCTCTTTTTAGCTTTGTGGATATACTCTGTAGATTTGTACATTTGTGGATATACTTATGGCCACACTTAAAATTGTATAGACGAAGACAATTAAACCTAGCTGTAAATACACCTCAAGATGTTTTAGGCTGTGGTAGATCATGTTTAGAAGGAGATGAGCCATGAAAGAACTTCCCTGCCACAGGTACCCCAGTCCCAGTTAGGCACAAGGTGTACCAACATGCTTAGAGGTACAGGTAACAACCGGGGCAGCCTGGCCTGCTCCTCAAGCCCTTGGGTAGTTGCTGGTCTAGCACTAGTTCCTGCCCTTGGGGTCTTCCCCGGGTCATCTTTATACCCATGCTGGGAACGTGTCTGAGCACGCCATGCAGCCGAGGGTTGCTCTTTGCGCTAGCCGAAGCCCATCTAATCCCGGATGCCCTAGAAAAGTGAGCAGTTGGTGGGGGCCACTGCGGGGAAACAGAGGGCATCCCTTTAGGATTAATGTGGTTTTCCTTGGCAGGGTTCCAGGAGGGGCCTGTCCCTGCCAAAGGAACACCCCCGGGGGCCTGCGCCTAGGATGTGCTCAGTGGCCTGTTGGGTCTTGGGTGTGGGAGCCTCCTCTTCCTTGTGGGACGCATGCTTGGACGTGCCCCGTGGTGAGTTTGGGAGATGGCCAGCACTCCCATGCCCTCTGTCAGATCTGCAAAATGGCAACGGCTCCCAGGTGGGGAGGGCAGCCCAAAGTTCACCCTCAGGAAGAGCTTTGAAGGCAGGCCGGAAACTGTCTCCAGAGGCTGGGAGGTATTGTAAATACTCGCCAAGGAGGCACCCGCATCCCCCATGCCTGGGTTGCCTGTAGAACCTGGGGCCTCTGGGTGGGGGCTGTGGGCTGGGCCTCAGGTGGCTCTTTCCTGGCTTCCCAAGCAGGCCTTAGTTTTCTCTGAGGCCACCATGATTTGCTGCTTCAGTTAATACCGGAGCCCTTCTTGAAGTGTTCTGACTTGCTTTTAAAAAATATGATGTGTGTGTGTGTGTGCTCACATACGTGTGTGCATGCATATGTGTGTGCATGCGCATGTGTGTGTTGTCCAAATTGACTCATAATTGGTAGGTAATTTCTACCTACTCAGAGTAGGAGAAAAGAATTCCAAGACTTCCATAGCCAAGGAGATGGCACTCTGTGTGTGTGTGTGTGTGTGTGTGTGTGTGTGTGTGTGTGTGTGTGTGTGTGTGTGTTTTCCCTTCAAGTAAGGTTCAGCCACTAGATTCTTTCTAGAAGTACAGGAACTCAATAGCAGTATCAATTAGTTACTTCCACCTTTAATTGGATGGACTTGTTGCGACTTGGGAGATTGTTCTTTACGGCTTTCTTTCCCATTATTTTTCCACACTTCAGATTCATTTGAAAGAGGTTTTTCAGCCTTGTTCAGGTGGAAACCTGTTTGCAATTGTGGGTTCTCCTAACCTCCCTGGGGGGGGGGGAGAGACAGAGACAGAAGGACAGAGAGACAGAGAGAGACAAAGACACAGAGAGACACAGAGATACAGAGAGAGAGATGGGGAGTGGGGAACTCATTCAGGCATTCAGGTGCGGTCCTCAGGCAAGGGGCAGGAATATCACCTGTATGCTGGTCCACAGTGAGCATCTTCTGCCCCAGCCCACACATACCCAATCATCTCTTTGACCACGGCCAATAGGTAATGCTCACATTCGTTTATGAAGCAGCGGAACAATTTGGCTCTGAGTATGTGCTTTTCCTCATAGACGTGGAAGGTAGGAGGGAGAGGGATATTGGTTCAGAGTTTCTTGTTTACCTGGATGCTTTTGTGTGCTTCTCTGTTCTTATCACTTCTTTGTTCTTATGGCGTCCTTCTCCTTGACTTCGCCCCCCTTTCCTCATGTTATCCTTGATTTAGGCTAGAGAGATGTGAGTTGCAACTTAAAAGCAGCCAGTGAGTCCTTGTTTCCTGTCCCACATTGTACCACAGAGAGAGTGAAATGTCTAAAAGTAGACCAAGCTCAGTCCCCAGAGGTTTCGGCCACTGCAGACTGGATTAAAAAGTTGGGTTGGGCTGTTTGAGCACTTCAGAAGGAATGCAGTTCGTGCCATGATGAAACAGGAAGAGAAGGCCACATCAGGAGCGGGGCAGATGGTCAGTCTTCCCAGCTGGCCAGATGGACATACTTGTCAGCAGTCCTGAGCCAGCTGGGATGCTAATCATAGGTGGGAACTTGGGTCTGTGTTGGTTTGAGAGAATGATGGTAGGAGTTGATGGTCTTAGGAATAAGATGGCTATTCCAGCAGAAGGCTTAGAGTCTTGGCTTGATGACATCATGCCACTTGGATGAAAGAATTATAGAGCCAGCCAGCCTTTGGGCAGAAGGTCCCCAAACTAGTGATCCTTCTAATTCTAGCCTGAACCATTTAGTATGCAGGTGTCTCTGGCCTCAGATATTTGCATGTGTCTCACATTCTCTTATTGTGGTTACCCCAAAATAGAATGGACTGCAACTTATTATCATGTATTGGGGAGCTAGCCCTCAAACAATTTAAGCTTCTTTGAAAAAAAATGATTGGTGTGTAAATTTAACATTATTTAGGAAACACATGCAACTTGGGTTACTTTAGTGAATGAAAAGATAGATTGCCTAAGCACAGAGAAAATATTGAAACCATGTATAGCTTTATCCTTTTTTCCCCCCTGAAATTATAAGCATAGATTTGCCTGCAGGGAGAAGATGACATTATGTAGCTAAATTCACCTCTAATTTGTTCAAATTTTATATCCTGATGTTGACACAGAGGGAGATGATACTCACTCACTTTCTTTTCCTTTTCTGCATTTTCCTTGTTCATTCTCCTTTATCTTTGCCCAAAGAATAGGCAGGGAACTCTTTAGGAAACAACAAGTATTGGGAATGATGATGAAAAGCTTTGCTCTCTGATGTATATCCTTTGCAGACTGATAGTGTATGCAAAGGTCATTTCCAGTTTCATGTCTAGGCTCTGCCGTGTGTGTGTGTGTGTGTGTGTGTGTGTGTGTGTGTGTGTGTGTGTTCATTCATGGAATTCTAACATTGAGGAGCTCTGTGGAAGAGCTTCTAGAACTGGAATTCCATCAGATCACCTTGGGGCTCCACAGATGCTGGTTAGGATAAGAGCTGGAGAGGCAGATAGAAGCACAGGATCAGAAAGAAAAGCTACTGTGTTCAGTACCATATCTACTTTCCTGACCAACCACCAGGTTGGTTAGTGCCTAATTGTACACATATTATATATATATATATGTGTGTGTATATACATATATATGCATTATATAATGTGTGGAGATGTCTGAACAACATACAAAATATGTATGTGTATATATGTATATAGGTATACATTTGTGTGTTTGTATAGTCAGTAGATTGATATGTATGTATATAATTTTTACTTTTTATCCCTTTACTGAGTGCCATAAAGGAAGCATTTGAGATATGTGTATTTCATCTACACAGGAGAGATTGCTGAGGCTTAGAGCTATGAATTGGCTTGGTGGAATCAGAAACCACACCCCTTCCTTCCCAACATTTTCTCTTGATTGGCAGATCAACACCGTCAGTTTTAGCACTTTATACATTTGGAATGTGATAGAATGGATGTATTTTTGTTTATAAATTGCTTAAAAATTATTTTCAAAAGCAAACTTTTTAGACCTTGGCCAAAGAAGGAACACTGTATAAGCTAATATCTGCTTATTAATTGTGTGTACATGTGTGTCTACACATGTGAATTTGTGATATGTATATGCATTTTTATACAGTTGCCCTCCATGCTGAGTTAGACCAGAAACTTACAGCTTGCACACTGGGGAAAACTGAGAGAGAAATGTAGAAAAGTCATTGCCTACAATGCATTGCAAGCCAAAACTAGCCAGGCTCATGGACGAGATCCAGTTTTCTGGCTTCCCTATCAAGAGTAAGTTACAGCTGTAGACTAGCCCAGTTTCACCTAGGGCCCTGTGTTTTGTTGTTATTGTTTGTAATTACTGTTGTAAAGGGCAAAGACACCAATCTGGAATATCTTCCCGATTTTATTTCTTCACATATACACACACCGCACCCTGTGTGCCACAAATTTATTTATGGTGCTTAACTTGTTATAAAACATAACCTTTTAAAAATAGATGTATTGGGTTGAATAGATGCTTCCTTATTTCTTCCCAGTGTTACACCTGTCCTCAGGCAAATAACTGGAAAAAATAATTTAAGATTGTGGTTGCACCAAATTAATCTTTTGGTATAGTTTCTATCTCATCTTTGGATTTTTTTTTTTGTTTTGGTAATTGATAGTAGTGTTTGGATCTGACTTGGGCATAATAAAATATTATAGTTCCGACAGCTACTAATTTCTTTCTCTATTAGTGCTTTTGAGTAGAGGTGAAAGTCTAGCCTTATTATTATATCAAAAGAACAATAGAAAGAATAATCTGCTTTTGAATTAGCATATGATATAGAAAATAGGAAGGAAACAAATGTTTTTTCTGCCCTTGCCCTTAGATTCCCACTCTAAGGGTACTGGTAAACTTCAATCATGGAGACTGTGAAAGGAATAAAGAAAAATGTGACTTCGACTTTGCTTTGGTGAGCGTTGTTTTCCTGGGGAATATGCAAATGGATTTTCTCTGGTCTGTCGATGCCCCCCCCCCCCCATAAAGCTTTGGTGTGGCCCACGCGTGGAGCTGAGCTTGGGCCAGTTCTGAGGGGTTGATTGGTCTTCCTAATAATGCAGACAGATTTTTGTCATTAGAGATATCCAAATACCATGCTGCCTACATTCCTGTCAAGTCTGTGGTCATAGAAATCCTCTTGGCTTTAGGTACAATTTAGCACGCGCATACACACGCGAGCGCATGCATACATACACACATATATACACTTTCCACAAACACACAGAATTTGACTCCAGAATTGGCAAGATATAAGTGAGCCAAATTTGGCCTCAAATGAACACTGGCAACTTCACGAGTTAAAAAAAAAAATACATGAAAAGCACTCAGGAGGGAAGGAAGGAGGGAAAAAGAAAAGCGCCTTAGGATAACAGTGCAACAGACCCCGTTTCCTATCCACAGTCTGTCTTTTCGGGGCTGTTTGTCTAAACAGCATTGCCAGTTTTTCTAAACAGAACTGCTGGTGTCCTTGATCTGTAATAGGAAGCGAATCAGCTCTGTGGACCAAATGCTCGTTGGGTTGAGAGTTCCTATATTTGGCCAAATTAAACCCAACAGCCTCAACTCTGTCCAAACTTGCAACTAGTCCAGGGCCTGCTAAGACGCCTGTCCTCATTTTCTCTGCAGAGAAAAATGAAATGATGCATCTGCTGATTTCCATTCTTTTAATGAAAAGGTATTTAGCTCCCCGGAAGACTCCCCCCCCCCCCCACCACACACCCATGTCTCCTAAAAGCTGGAAATATAATACTTCAAGACTGTCTTAGATGTGAGAGGAAAGAAAAAAAATCACAAGAAGCTCCATGTGGTTTTTAGGAAGAGAAGTAGTGATATTAAAATCTTGGGTGGATGGTGTGTTTTCTCTGTGCCACCCTGAGCATCTGCTAAAGATGCCGGTCCAGAAGCGCAGTGCTCATTTATAGGAGGACAACTTGGAATGATTTACCATTTGGGTTCTGGTGCCGGGTCTTAGCCCAGAAGCTCAGATACAGAGATAATTGGAAGTCTAAAATCAATAACGGTGGAACAGAGCCAATGTGAAACAGATGCCGGAATAAACCATCTGTAAATTCCATGGTGGGCAAAGTTGGGGCTCAAAATGTTTATCTGCGTCGTGTGGACCATGGCCGAGCTAAACGCGGAGGAGGCTGGGCACCGAGGGGGTTGCGGCTAGTTGGCACCGTCTGACTTTGGGCACTTCTTCCTGCTCAGTCCAGTCTCCACCTGTTGGCTGACATGTACTTGCAGAATTGCTTTGAGCATTTTGTAAGGACCTAATTTTGTGTTTTGTGTGTGTGTGTGTGTGTGTGTGTGTGTGTGTGTGTGTGTCTTTCTCCTATAATAGGAGCCCAGTGGGAAAGGTTCTCCTGTTTTGTTTGTCTTTTAAATCACAGACTGACTATGCTCTCTCCAGTCTGCCCTTCATTCAGCAGCCCAGGGATCTTTGCAAAAATGCAAATGTAATCCTTTGGCAAACAACGATTGGCCAATCAGAAGTCGCTTTGCTGACAACACACTCAAGCTTTTATGATGAAGCCAGAATTCTGTGGCCGGGTTGGTGCGGTCTTCAAAGGATGAAATCGGCCTCTCTTTTTTTCTGCCCCTATCATGGTGTTATGTCTTATTCTGCTCAGAGTACCACAGGACCTTTACATATGCTATTCTTGCTGCTTAAATTGTGCTTCGGTCTCCACCAGCATCTCTCTGGGAAGCGGGCTCTGATTGCTCTGTGTCAGCATTTCTTTTGTATTTGCTCTTGGTCCTATGCTACCTGACTTTGTGGCATGTCTTCATGTGTTTATTTCACACATGTCTTTGTTTCTATTAAGATGAATGTCTGTATTCCAATGAGCTCCAAAAGACAAAATATAGTTTTGTACCTATTATTACATTCTGCTCTCTATACTTCAATGAAGGGCATGAAGGAGATACTTGGTAATTATTTCAGCAAATGACAATCTGGTAGGTCTATTGCCTTTCTGAGGAAACATACCTAAGTCTCTACTTTCTATGATTCTGGACCCCTTTGAGGTCCTCTTTGCAAGGAAACCCAACAATTTGCTTGCAATCTTAGGGCTTACCCTGAACAATTACTCTGTTTTCAAAAGTTGCCTTTATATTACAGAGCCGAGTTGTTTTTGAACGGGTATGGTGTGTTTTGTGCTACTGGGTACAGTTTGTGGTCATGCTGTTGCATAGCCAAAGACTCAAATGTTAGGTACTGAAGCTTGTAATTGAACACACAAAGCCCAACTAAATCTGGAGTTCGGTTCTGCTAAGGCCTAGGTTTCCTAATAATTTCTGTGTCTATCTGTCTGTCTTTGTTTGATGTTCTGGGGCATTTATGTCTGTGAAACCTTGCATATGTTACATTTTGCTTATAGGAATATTGACAGTTACACTGAAGACCTGGGTTCACAAAGTAAGTTCTTATGTCCAGATCTTATAATGCTTACGATGTAATTTCTTGGAACTTTTAATTTTTGTTATTGTCATAAAAGAAAACTATAGGGGCTGGGAATATGGCCTAGTGGCAAGAGTGCTTGCCTCGTATACATGAGGCCCTGGGTTCGATTCCTTAGCACCACATATACAGAAAATGGTCAGAAGTGGCACTGTGGCTCAAGTGGCAGAGTGCTAGCCTTGAGCAAAAAAGAAGCCAGGGACAGTGCTCAGGCCCTGAGTTCACGGCCCAGGACTGGCCAAAAAAAAAAAAGAAAGAAAACTATAATCACAAGTTGTAGATGGAAACACTATTAATGTACTGAAAGATAATTACCTGTGCTTTGGTTTCTTAAAATCTACTGAGCTATTCATTATCAATTTTTTTTGCTATTTTTTTTTTGCCAGTTCTGGGGCTTGGGCTCGGGCTCAGGGCCTGAGCACTGTCCCTGGCTTCTTTTTGCTCAAGGCTAGCACTCTACCACTTGAGCCACAGCGCCACTTCTGGCCATTTTCTGTATATGTGGTGCTGGGGAATGGAACCCAGGGCCTCATGTATAAGAGGCAAGCACTCTTGCTACTAGGCCATATCCCCAGCCCCTGCTGCTATTGTTTTTGGTTTTCATTTGTGAAGCTTAAAACTCAGGGCCTGGGTGTTATCCCTGAGCCTTTTTCTCAAGGCTTGCATTCTACCACTTGAACCACAGCTCCACTTCCTGATTTAAAAAAAAATCTAATTAAACTTATTAAAATAAAAATTTTATGACCAACAGTAACAAAGGGCAGGAAAATCTGGGAGTCAGCACGAGAATATGTCTGTAAATGGTTTCCACGAAGCTGGACACGGGATTCAAAACCTGAACCCTGGGGCTGGGAGTGTGGCTTAGTGGTAGAGTACTTGCCTAGCATGCATGAAGCCCTGGGTTCCATTCCTCAGCACCGCATACACAGAACAGAAACCAGAAGTGGTGCTGTGGCTCAAGTGGTAGAGTGCTATCCTTCAGCAAAAGAAGCTCAGGAACAGTGCCCAGGCCCTGAGTTCAAGCTCCAGGACTGGCCAGAAACAAGCAAACAAACAAAACCTGAACCCTGAAGCTGTGAGATTCTATTGATCCATCCATGTATGCTATTGAAAAATCCAAGAACCTAATGTAAATCACCATTTTTATTTTGTTTGCTTCACAATTGCTTCATGATTAGTCCTTGCCCTTGCTGTGCTCATGGGCATACCCTGTCTTTAGGGACACATCTCAAAAGAGAGGTCCTGTTGTCCTCTTGTTCTGCTTGTTCCCCCCTATGCCAGGGGGAGGGAGCTGGCAGGAGGTCTGTTTCTAGAAGACCCTGAGAATTGCCTTCTGTTTCTTCCCCTCTCTTCATAATTGGAAGTGAGGCCTAAATCTTCTGTATCAACTAATGTATAGGGCATAGAAGATACTCGAGGCTGGCCAGCTCACCTGTGATGGGAGTTTTCCTGGCCTCCCAGGCTGGGGTAGGGAGCCTAGGTAGACTTGAGTAGGGAATTATCAGTAACAAAATACAGAGCCCAGAGACAGAAAATGACTAGCACTTCCCCATCATGTCTG
This sequence comes from Perognathus longimembris pacificus, assembly GCF_023159225.1. Taxonomy (NCBI): domain Eukaryota; kingdom Metazoa; phylum Chordata; class Mammalia; order Rodentia; family Heteromyidae; genus Perognathus; species Perognathus longimembris. The sequence goes on along the minus strand of NC_063170.1, from coordinate 59,126,214 downwards.
GGAGGTGGTTGGGAATTATTGGAGGACTCCATCTGATCAGTTGTCAGTCTCATAGGAAATGGGATGGCCATCGTGACCGAGAATGGGCTGCAGTGCTGCCGCTGTGTTGGTCCTGTGTGAGCATCACTCCCAAGTGGGCTCCAGGGGGCCTCACCCCTCGCTCTGCATCCTGGGAGAGAGGGACTGATGCTTTCAGTACTTCCTCTGTGCTCTGCAGCCTCATACCTACCCTCACTTTCTCATTGCTGGCTTGCAGAGACGGGATGGGGGAGAAAGGAGGAGGGAGAGGGCGAGAGGGAGGGGGAGAAAGAAGGAGAAGGAGATCCATACAGGTACCCAGCAAGAAAGACATAAAAATTATTTCAGTCACCTTTTCCAGTGTTCCCTTCCATTGTTTTGCTAGGTACCCACACCCATCCATGCTTTCCTAAGTGAGATCATACTGTATATGCTGCTTGATAGTTTCAATTTTCTGTCTCAAATATATTATGGAACTTCTTCTTTTGTGCAGCAACCCCCAAATAGCTGGGTAGTATGGAAGGGCATTGTGTTTTGACAAAAGCCATCGTGCAGGGTGGGAGACCTAGATGTGGACCATGCTACTTCACCACAGTGAAGCTCTGTGTCCCATGAAGCTGCCATTTATGTAGGGCTTGGCTTTCCTGGCTACTCACATGTGTGTGCTCACTAGCCCAGTAAGTAGCTGATGGATCAATGGTTTGGCTTAGTTGTTTCTCCCCTCTGTGTCTGTGTGTTTTCAGTAGAATGAGGCCCCATGTCTGGTCATGGGTAGCCATTCCTGTTCACCAGGAGATAAAGCCCCTAGTGAAACCCCCACTTGGATTTCTTCATCCTTCCTAAGTGTGTGCACAGGTGGTGCATTAATTCTGCAGGCCGCGTTGCCTATATTAGGCAGGACAATATTTTTAATTAGACAAACACATCCAATGTGAAATGTATTTATTCTCTCCTGTCTCTTTTTCTTTTTCAATTCTGTACACTGAATTACTGTGACACCTGGTAGCTGTTGGCCAGGTGGAGGATGTTGGAGTGAATGAGATATGAAGGTTGAACGCCATCTTTCTTGGGACCACAGCCCCTTCATGAAGGTCTCCTTTCATTTCTGGGTCCTTTTCCTAATGGATTACTCAAAGCTGGAATTTGGTTGCATCATTTTCAAACACTTGGGGTGCGTGGTGCAGGGTTCTTGGGTGACATGCCCTTCAAAGGGGAGCGGGGTGCAGGGCGCACTTGTGGTCTATTTGTGGTTGGCTTTTCTTGACAGTCCAGTCCTTGCTTTTACCTCTGTTAGCCAGAATCCTGGGTCTTTTTTTTTTTTTTTTGTAACCTTATTCAGAGTCATAGCATCAAGATCAAGGCAGAGGAAGCATCAGGACCCCTTTGATCAGAACATGTCCCTGAATACAAGTATTTCAGTCCCATAAACTTGCACTTGGCCCCACCCGTTCAGCCCCAGGCTGTCATTGGTGAAGGAGCTTCCTGTCTGTAGTGGTGATCTTGAGCTCTCCTGTGCAAGTACCGCAGGCTTAGAGTCATTGATTGACTAACCCAAGAGATGCACAAGTGGAAGGATCTGTGCCATGCTACCTACGCTTCTTGGTGAAGGCCTCAATGATTTGGAATAGATTATCCAACAGAAAATGGAGGATATTTCTAGAGTTGTCACAGGGCCGAGGTGGCATAGAGCAAGATGGCGTCTTCTATGCTCAGTAGAACTGTTTTCTTTAATAGTTCCCTTGACATTCCTGATATATTTGAAATGTTTGTCCTTTTTGTGTATCTCTCACAGTCCTGGATTTGGAATTTGAGCTGAGGGCCTGATTCTGGCTGGACAGATATCTCCCACTTGAGCCATGCCCCTACCTTCAGGCATGGGCAGTGGGATTGGTACAATTTCCTTTGACATATCTACCTCCCAATCCACGGAGTGGATACGGGAAGTCCTACTCTTCCACCTATTGATATTTATTGATGAAGACATTGCAGCTCACAAAGGTAAAGTGACTTGCTGAGGACCAGGGTGTGAGCAGTAGAGTGTTGGCACTGGGGTTTTCTCCTTTGGAAGCTGCTGTGCACACCTGTCCTATTTGCTGCTTATTATAAGTCATTCTCTTTAAGAGACTCTGCCTGCTACCTGCCAGCATCCAGTGGTCAGGAATTATGGTATGAAGACTATTAAACCTCTGCCGCCATCCCAGGATACATTTTGTCTACTGTGAAGGGGACCCAGAACAAATAGAAACAAATGAATAGGGTGAGCGGATACAAATCTCTAGATGTCTGTTATGTGTGTGACATTATAGTGTAACCGCAGGTACTTTATATGTGAATTTTAAAGTTTATTTTACCTCCTGTGAGAGTAGATCGATTTCTTTTTTTTTTATATCTTCACATGTATCTAACTTGGCAGTGCTTAAAGCCAGACCTAGGATTCTGCATCTCGTAGAGTGCGATGGTTGTCTATCTTTTCAGCTGCCAGTGTGACATCACACGTGATCAGGCTCACCTCCAATAGAGTTTCATCATTAGCTCAAAAAACAAAAAAGGTGAAAAGCAGACAACTACATTCTCTTTCTCTCTCTTTTTTTTGGTGCTGGTCTTGGGGCTTGAACTCAGGGCCTGAGCTCTGAACTTCTTTTTGCTTAAGGCTAGCACTCTACCACTTGACCCACAGCACCACTTCTGACCTTTTCTGAGTAGTTTATTGGAGATAATAGTCTCACAGATTTCCTCCCGAGGCTGGCTTCAAACCACGATTTTCAGATCTCAGCCTCCTCATTAGGTAGGATTACAGGCATGAGCCACCAGTGCCTGGCTCTGTAACCATTCCTTAGAAAAGTCATATACAAGTGTTTGTTCTGGGGAAAAGACATGAATTCTTCCATGAAGGACGGAAGTAGAAAGCGTCATCCAGAAGTGAGGTATCGTGGGGCAGAGTATAGTCCAGTGAGTTTGACCTTCCATGTCATGTGTCTCACAGATGTCAGGGACAAAAATTTGTGTTGAGAATATTTTCACACATTTTTTTTTCATGATTTCCATAGGGATATGTGAAACATTGACTAGATGTACATGGAAAGTAGATCATCTCATGTGCTAGTTTTTCCGCACAACTATGCATTTTTATTAGGTGCTATTGGGGTTTGAACTCAGTGCCTCATGCCTGCTGGGCTGGCGGTCTACCACTTGAGCCACATCCCTACCCCTTCTTTCTTTTAGTTTTATTTTTCAAATATGATCTTGTATTTTGTTCTGGGGGATGGCCTGCACCATAATCCTCCCATTTCTGGTTTCTATTTAGTTGGGTTTGCAGGTGTGCACTCCCATGCCTAGCCCAGAAACTCACTCTTTATAATCATCTGTGCATAGGTCCTATCTCTTCAGATTCCATAAATCATGGATCAAAAATACATGGATCAAGGGCTGGGGATATGGCCTAGTGGCAAGAGAGCTTGCCTCCCATACATGAGGCCCTGGGTTCAATTCCCCTGCACCACATATACAGAAAACGGCCAGAAGTGGCGCTGTGGCTCAAGTGGCAGAGTGCTAGCCTTGAGCAAAGAGAAGCCAGGGACAGTGCTCAGGCCCTGAGTCCAAGGCCCAGGACTGGCCAAAAAAAAAAAAAAAAAAAAAAATACATGGATCAAATACAAAAATCATGGATCAAAAATAATCCTGTATGTACTGAAGGTATACAGATACAGACCTTTTATCTTGGCATTCATCCTCAAAGAGTATACTGTTTACCCAGCTTTGACCTTGTAGTAGGAATGTAGATCTGATTTAAAATATGCAGGAAGTTGTATACAATATACTTGTGACCTGTGATTGGATGCATTTTACAAGCAAGAATGTTGAGACATCAGGTCCTCCTTTTAAGGTCAGTCCTAAGGTGCAGCATGACAGTATGAAGCAAAATAAATTTAACTCCTAGGCTATGGTACTTTACTTCAGGGAGTTTTAAGTTTCTCTTTCCTGACTTTAGAATAGCCTGAGATGTCTCTTACACTCAAGGGTCTTTTCATTGGAAAGGTAGGTGGGGCTTAAAGCTGATTGGCCGGCTACCAGTTTGCTACCTGCTGATGGGGACACCAGGTGATTGGACTGGTGCAATCACTTATTCATTCCTTTGTTCATTTGTTCATTCAGAAAGTATTCCTTGCTTAGATTCCAGGTGCTACTTCATGCACGCCTTGCAACAGTGGATTGAAACACTGGTTGCACAGTGCTTATGTCTCAGAAAGGGAGACAGAAACCAGTTTCTGTGTGTCCAGCAGGGAAAAATCATATAGAGAAAAGCCATCAGGGTAGAGAAATGGAGAGGGGGAGAAGAACATTGGAGAACGAAAAGCACAGGGACAACAGATATATTTAAAGGAAGAACTTTCTGGAAGAACAGCACATGTAAAAGGTCCTATGGTAAAAATCTGCTGATGAGACAGAAAGGCATGATAACCTACAGCTACACATTTCTTCCTGATCAGACCATCAGAAATTCATTTCTCCTGTGGAATGGCAAAGTTGAGGGGCTGGGTGGCCTGGCCATGATATTTCTGGTTCTTGATACTGAGTCAACACTGAGTATAGCCCTCTTGATCGCTCCAACCATTCTACCCTTAAGTTGCATCTTTTTTCTGGCCAACTTTGCTCTGTATTCCTGGTGGACTATAACTTTTCCTAAGGAACAGAAATCAGGCTCTGCCTGTTCTGTTCTACTTGTGGAACGGCTAGGATGACATGAGAATCAGGTCCACTTCCCTGAATATCCATACAGAGGTCAGGACTCATGCTATTTTTTATTTAAAAAAAAAATTGGTGTTGATGCTGGGGCTTGTATTGAGGGTCTTAAGCTCCCCATTGGTCTTTCCACTCAAGGGTTGGCTTTACTATGAGCCACACCTTCAGTTTGGGCTTTTTGTTGCTTAGTTGGAGATAAGAGTCTCACAGAGTTTTCTGCCCTGGCTGGCTTTGAACTGATTCTCAGATCTCAGCCTCCTGAGTAGCTAGGGTTACAGACATGAATCACACTATCGCCACGGTCCTCTCTGTTCTGCTAAAAGCTTCCTCTTTAGTCATGGACACTTTATCAGATGCTCTGTTCTGGAAATTCGCTTTGCAGCACTATTACAAATAGTTAGAACTGACCCACTGGGGACTGTGTTTTCTTGAGGAAATGTCTTCTGAAATCCGTGATTTCCTGCTGGATGTTCACAGCACAATGTGTACTTAAAAAGACCTTGTGGATGCATGCGTGGTAACAGCTCTGTGCAAGCCCGATTAGCTATATTTCAACTTGCTCCCTGCTCTTAAAAAATTATTTTTTTGAAACTGTCTTTTCTAGTTGACGGGAGCATAAAGGCACCGGAAGCCCCCTCATAGCATTTTCTCTTCTGATATCCCTCAACGTGGCATAAACAATTGAACTTATTTGAGTTTGAATTGTCTCCGAAATACTCCCTTTCTGCTTGGCAGCCCTATGCAAAAATTTCCTCCTGTTGGAAATTAAAAGTGTTCAAGTTGCAAACCCTGCTGAAGAAAGGTTTCAATAATACAGAGGTCGTTAGCCTCTTAACTGTGCCACACACGGCTGGGAACCTCCAGAATCATGTTGAATGCAGTCATAGGGAAGGGAGCCATTGGCAGCCATGCCAATCCCTGCTGGACTGCTCTCTTCCTTGACCAAGAAGGAAAGGACAGTGATCAAGTAGAGTCTCAACGGAGGTCTTACATCACAAGGTAACATGAACAATGGGTTAAACACAGGCTGCTGGGGAAAGCCGCACAAAGCCCCAGAATCATAGAGGCACGGATAATTCTATCAACATCCAGACAAACCACAGCCCTTTTCTGTGTGGATTACACAGGGCCCACGGAGAGTAAGCTAATAGGAAATGCAGAAGTGGAGATTTGGGGTGGGTTTTTTTTTTTTTTTTTGTCTCTAGTTTTGTGTTGTTTATGCTCTGTCAGTGGGGATATTTTATGTTAAGGAAGGCATAGTTCAGAAAGCAAGAAGAATGCACACACACACACACAGACACACACACACACACAGACACACACACCACATACACATACTTCTGTATCTTATAACCCTGATACCACATATGGCCTTTCCAAAGGGGGTATTGTATGTTGTTTAGTCTTGGAACTTCTTTTAAAGATAGGATGTCATTTACAATCCTCAGGCCATATGTTTACTCAGACTAAGAAACATGGACTAATCTTTTTCTATTTTGAGGAGTAATAAATTGAAAAGATAATTACATAATATGGTGCATAATGTAACTCTGGCTTGAGCCATATGTGTTTAATTTTAGAAAAACATGCGTGATGACAGGTTATGAAAGGATGGGACTATTTTAGTCTTTTTAAGGATTAGAAGCATACTTTTTTATATAAAATATGTGTGTGTGTGTGTGTGTGTGTGTGTGTGTGTGTGTGTGTGTCCCCTTTTCCCCTGCTCCCAACTTAGAAAAACAACCCAATGAAAAACACCCTACTGAATGTAATTTGTTTTCATGCTGGCCACTGGCAAAGAAAATTCAAGTTAGAGGCCATATTACTTCCAAGTTTTTGGAAAATTAGATGCAGGCCTTAGAGTGCTAAAGCCAGAGCAGAGCAGGCTGGCTGCATTGAGAATCCAGCAGAAATTTCTCACGACTGCCAGCTAGAAACAGCACCAGGCACCTCTCCTTATTTCGCCTGTATTATGTACAAATGTTGACACGGGGAAAATCATCTCAGGATTTTCATTTCTTCTTTCTTTCTTTCTTTCTGTCAGTCATGGGACTTGAACTCAAGTTCTGGGCATTGTCCCTGAGCTCTTTTGCTCAAGGCTCTTTTGCTCAAGCCTCTTTTGCTCTACCACTTTGAGCCACAGCTCCAACTTTTTGCTTTCTGGTATTTAATTGGAGATAAGAGTTTTATAGATGATCCTGCCTGGGGTGGATTTGAACCACGATCCTCCGATCTCAGCCTCCTGAGTAGCTAGGATTTTAGGCACGAGCCACCAGCACCTGGCTCTCATGAGTATTTTTTATGCCCAAGTATCCCTGGTACTCAGGTGACAAGTCACTTAGGTGCTTCCTACTAGACTGTAAGGCAATCAATCCCTTTGCCCATGATTCTGACCAGGAGGTAGAACTGTCAGAAATGGCTGACAGGATAATGTCCTCTGCAGAGAAATCTTCATTATTATCCCTAAAATCTGGAAATATGTTGTGGGGCCAAAAGGAACTAAGGGGACAGATGGCTTAAAGCCTGCTTAGCACCCAGCCTTGGGCAGGGAGATGACCCTGGGCTACCTGAGTGGACTTGATGGAGTAGGATGGAGTAGGAAGAGGCAGGGCAGACAGCATGATGAGGTGCGCCCACTCCTGCTGGGTTTCATGGTGGAGAGACGGAAACTGAGCAGCCTCTAGAAGCTAGAAAAGAGGGGGAAGTACATTTACCTCAGCAGGAAAAAAAATAGATTGTCTCTGGAAAGAACCCATTCCTTGATGTATAGACCGATGAAACCCTTGTAGGCCTTTCCAGCTTCCAGCACTGTGGGATGAGAAATGTGTGCTGTTTAAGCTTTTGTGTGTGGTCATATGTGATGGAACTAAAGGGAAACAAAGGCCCTAAGGAAGGGCCACATATTGGCTTATAATAACCCAGACGACACAGCTCAAGTATGGCTGTATGTTGGAATCACCTGGGAAAGTTAAAACAACAGCAAAATCCTCACTGATATCTTGACCCTCAGCCCTAGTTAATGGCCTTCAGGGGAGCCTGGACACCAAGGGGCAGGCCGGGGATGTGGAGCACTGGTTTAGGGACTCAGCGTTGGTATCTGATCACCCTGGCTTCTCATCCAACATCTGCCACCTGCCAGCCATTTTTGTGGGCTTTCCCATCTTAGCCCTACCTTTCCCATGTGTGAAATGGGATTGCTATGAACTTTTTAAAAGATCACTGAAGATGACACTCAGGGCCTGGGGCTTGCTAGGCAGGTGATCTACCACTTGAGCCATGCACCGGCCATTTGCTTTCAGTCCGTTTTGTTGGCTGACCTGGAACTGCCAATCCTCCTTCTTCGTCTTTCCTCTTACCTCTTGGTTATAGTTGTGTATCACCATGCCTGGCTCTGGGATGTTGTGAACTTCTGTATAGGCTTGTGCAATCAGAAGAATAAACTGCAATGTGCATGTGTTCATTCTAATTCCTCTGTAATTGACAGTCACTGCTATTACTTTTCTTGTGATGTCAGTGTGGTGGTGTAGACTATAGATCTCATCGTGCGATTTGTAGGCACAGAGCCTGGCTGATTGCATATCTGTATTGAGGCAGCTTCTTGCATAAATGATCCCCCTCGGTCCTCAGAAAAGTTGAGGCACTTGTCTACGGTCACTTAGATAATGAGCCTGAAAACCAGGAACTTAAGCCTGAATCTCACTCTGCGTTTGGGACCATGCCAGTTTCCCACTTGCCATTGAGGAGAACCAACCCCCCCCCCCCCCATCCAGGTAAAGCTGGCAAGGTAGATGTGTAGGAATGTAGATGCTGGCAGCACGCTTGGAGGTATTTCACAAGCCATTACCGGTGTCAGCCCCTGGGCTGGAGGTGGCATTTCCTATCAGATTCAGTCTCTGCATGTAAACCATCGTGCCCTGTTCTGCCGTCAGGGAAAAGGTGGTTGAAAGCCATGAACATGATGATTCTTAACAGTTATAGGCTGTTTTGCCTCTGTCTGCCGTTTAATCTAATCTCAGGTTCAGTTGATACTATTGATTAGTTTCTTTTCAAAACCCTGTGCAGCCTATGGGGCTTCACCACGTGGGGTAAAATGTTATTCTTCTCCTACGTGAGTTGAGAAGGAAAGGTGAAAGTATACAATTAATTTGCCTGCACTTTCTTGCAAATTGTATGCTGGATTTCTGTGAAATGCTGTATGGAACAATATTCCAAGCAAATTATTGTTATTTACTGTGACTTTTGCCTGCGTATTTAAAGTCAACAATTATGTTTCTTTTTTTCTACTTAATGGCCTTTGTACAACATTTTTAGAAACCTGGTCAAGTGTCACTAAGAAAATCTGCGCTTGGGCCCTGTGATTCTTGGGAAAGAAGTTAAACATTATCAGAAGTAACGGCCAACTCCTTTTTCCAAAAGAAATAGCCCAGAACCCCATGGGGCCTTATCATCCATTCCTTCCCCAAAGGTAATAATCTCTCTGTGGGCCATGGCTTCAGGTTTCATTTGTTTTAGAAATATATCTTTTGCCATCACTGGTGTCAATATCACTAAGAAAAAATAACTAAAATTGAATTTGATTGTCTTGAAAAGTACTCTTTTTTTGTACATAGCATCCACTGTGATGGGTGGTTTTATTGTCTTTGGATTTCCATCATCTCCTACCTCCTTTACCTTTATGAGAAGGAGAATCAGCCCTTTCCTATACAGATAACAACCAAACCTTGAAGCGGTCCCCTCCTGTTTGTGTCACCTGATTACCCATTTAGCAGCCATCAACCCGAAGGCTTGCTGTGGCAAGCCACTTTACTTTGTGAAAGCATTGCTTCCATTCTAGAGATCCAGGTAAGTGCCTAATTGTATTATATCTGGGTCTCCTCCTCCTCGACGGAGCTAAGAACTGGGAGTGGTGGTTTTCATCCCATCCATTTCGGAGGTATCACCATACTCCAGAATGCTGGGACTGTGTGAATTCAGAGGTTGGTCCTTAGTATTCCCAGTTTCCAAACATTTGGAATAATGGTGTGGAAAGGAAGCAGATTCCTATGTGCATACTCCAAAGGCTCATCTTTTGCTGGCTTGGTCCTTTTCCAATGTAGTGTTTAGAGGTGAGGTTTTCCACAGGTGAGTGACCTGATCCATGGATTCCTCAATTGATGGATTCACAATGGTATGGCACTGTTGGGAAATGTTGGAAATTAGGAGTTCACAACTAGTAGATGGAACATGTATACCTGATATGCGCATGTGCACGCACACACACACACACACACACACACACACACACACACACTTACTTCCTGGCCACCAAGAGGTGAACAGCCTCTCTTACAACATGTTCTTGACACCATGCCGCCCTACCTCACCTCAGGCCCAGAGCCACAGACTTGGCTGACTTTGAAACCTCTGAAACATGAGCCCAAATGCATCTTCCCTCCTTTGCACTGTTTAATCTCAGTGCCACAGTGACAAAGTGGATTTAGGATATTTCTCCCCCCAAAAAATACATTTTTATCACTTGGGAAACTCATTTGACTTTGCTTATAGAATTTCTCATCCAATGATAAAAGACACTTGGCTGAGGGTGTATAAAAATAAAACCTAGTTGACTGAATGATTTTCAAACGGTCTTTAGAATTAAACTGGCAGGACAGTGGATGAGTGGAGAGCCAAACACATGTAAATGTTGAAGTGGAAGGGTTAGTGCTCATCTCTATTCTCTGCTCCATAGAAACAATTGTCCTGTATTCATTCTACATGTATTTAAAACATATGTCCTTCCTGTTCTTCAGAATGAAATTCCACCAGGAATTTGCATATCGCTATATCATTTTTAAATGCATCTGCTTGTATAGGTAGCATGTTTTGAGCATGTATATTTAATTTACAGGTATAGCACCAGATTATTGTTTCTTAGCTATCTTGTGATGAGTTCATGATTCTGAGAACAATGCAGAATCGGCCTATGTAGATGTTCAATACTGCCCCACCTCTATGAGGTATCTTCTCTCTGGACAAGGAGTTATGCTTCATTGATTCCATCATAAGTAGACAACTGTGATTTTATTTTTTGTGCGAGGAATATGTTTAATGCACACAAAAATTTCTTTAGAGTAAATATGGAGAAGTAGAATCACTAGAACAATGAGGTACACCCAGTAAGGTTACTGGTCCCAATTCAGAGCTGGCCACCACAGCCAGAGAATATAACGTTTATGTGTGGTGTTTGACCTAGCGGGGGAGAAGGAGGAAGGCAGCTCTGCAGAAAAACCAAGTGTTCCAACCAGACAATGCTGGTACCCTGCAGAGGGCCAAGTGGATTGCTCAAGTCCTAGGGTTCCTTTGTAGAGAGCTGTCAATGCTGACTGGATGGTAGGAGGCTAGGCTGTAGTGGCAGGTTATAGGAAGATTTGGGGAAGGATAGAGTTAAGACAATGTAGACTAAGAGCAGAGATCTTCAGATGGCACAAAGCTGGTCCTGCACCCAGATCTATTTTCCTACACCTCCAGAATCATCTTGAGAGGCTCACTGAAGCCCAGGATGTCATCCCAGCTACTCAGGAGGCTGAGATCTTAACATTCTAGTTTGGAGACAATCTGGGCGGACACATCTCCAACCAACAAGCAAATAGTCAAGATAAGAGGCCCTGTCTGAGTTCAAGCCTTCCAGAACCAACGTACCGGCAGGCACAGATGCACACTTAATAAAGTTGAGACAAATCTAAACAGACAAAGGAGGACCTCAGAGGGATGGAAGGTTCAGTGCTGCTGCCCGTTCTGAGGTTCACACCAAAGTGTCTCCCCTGTCCAGCTTCTCTTCTTGACCTGTCGAGAGAGTTCTCAGAGACATGCGAATGGACCTTCCAGATCAGAATGGGTGCCTGCTCTCTGTCTTGTGTTTACTTTCACAAACCTTTTTGAACTTTTGGACTGTTGGTACCCAGCAGGCCTCGTGCAGATAAATAAAGATAAATAAAGATAATGGTGATGGGCGTACAGTTTCTCTTGTATGTAACTAGAGAAGCATGTGACCTGCAGATAAGCTTCCCTTAGAAAAAAATAAAATTCTAAATGTCAAAGTTTTCAAGTGGGGGTAGGGAATACCTGGCTCAAAAGAAGTCATCCTAAGGCATGAGACAAACCTACCTCCACAAAATCAAGCTGCAGACCTGTCAGCTAATTTGGTTGAGGATCTATTTTTATGTATTTTAGATTTCCTGGGTCTCTCTATGCCTTCTCTTGAAGCCTCTGCTTATTACTATGATTTTAGGTTGGCTTTTTCTTGTAATAACCATTTTCTGATTCCTATCCAAATGGAGACTAGAAAATGGAACATAAATCCACCACCTAACCACATTCTTCTTGTTGGTTGTGGAGTTTTAACTCAGGGACTGGATGTTGTCCCTGAGCTCTTTTTGCTCAAGGCTAGTACTTTATCACTTGAGCCACAGTGCCACTTCTGTTTTTGGGGTGGCTAATTGGAGATATGAATCGCATGGACTTTCCTGCCTGGGCTGGTTTTGAACAGTAATTCTTAGGTCTCATCCTCCTAAGTAGTTAGGATGACAGGCATGAGTCACCAGCACCTAGCGTGGCACTAGGTTTTTAAATGAAAATATGGGTAGATTCGTTTTATTCATGACAGTCATGAATTAAATCAGCTGAGTAATGAGATTGGCCAGATTTTTACCCCCTGAGTTGGGGACCTATACATCATTTTCCATGTACTTATCAAAATCTTTTTTCTTTCGTTTATTGGGTGGCACTTAGGTTTGATTATCAGGCTGTATGCTGACATCAGCTCGAACCATATCTTATATTTTGCTTTAGATATTGTCCAATACAGTCTTTTTTGTTTTTTGTCCAGCACTGACTTTGTACTGTGGTCTTCCAACCTCTGCTTCCCATGTAGTTGGAATAATAGGTTTGCACCCAGCTTGTTCTTTGAAATAAGATCACAATAATTTAAGGTCTGGACTAGCCCCAAATCATGTTCCTCTTATCTCCACTTGCTAAGATGATGGAATTAGTTATGATCTGTTGGGGATCAGCTTGGCATTGAGGGGGAGAGGGCGGTCTCAGGACACTGCCTCTACTCCTACCCTGGGGCTTCGTGGCTGTTAGCCACTCCTACCCCCTTCTGGTCCTAACCAGCCCCGCCCTCCCTCTGTAAGCACGTGTGCCACAATGGCATCCACCAAGCCCAGGGGGAGGGGGATCCTATGGGACATGACGGTTAACCTTGGAGGAGGTCCTAGGGTGTTGCTCTTGGATGGATAGCTTACTAGCCAATCGCTAATGCCTAGCTAGGCGCTCCAGGTCCCTCCCCTTCCCACCATCATTACTACTGTAAATGTATTTGCCCTTCCCTTTATTGAACGAAATTCCAAGGAGCTTTCCCTGAAGTAGCCCACGTGTGTGTCGCGCCTTTGTTCTTAGTGAGTCAAAGTGGGGGAAGGGCATCTTCGCGTGCACACACGGGTCCAAGGCTTTCACGTGGCCTTGGCTGCTTGCTGGTCAAGCAGCTCCTGCGTGAGGGTGAAAAGGGGCCACACAGGAGATAGTAAGCCCGACAATGAACCATAGCATGAAGCCCCCAAATCCTTTCTTTTCAAGGGAAGGTTGATACTGGGTATTGAGCTCAAGGCCTCATCCCACTTGTACCATGCCTTTAGCCCCCCCCCCTTTTTTTTTTGCATTGATTATTTTTGAAATAAGGACTCACATGATGCCCAGGTTGGCCTGGACTGTGACCTTCCTACAATCTTCTCCGTGTCTCTGGAGACAATAGCTGTGTGGCATGGTGTCTGGCCATTGGTTGAGATCGACCTCCTTATGTAAGGATTGCCTTGGAATCACAATTTCCTAATTTCTACCTCTCAAGTTGCTGACATCCCACATCCTGTTTGTTCTTGTAAAGAACAAACTTACACCCCAAATCCTTCCAAGAAACTGTACTGCCAAATGAAAGATGAAAAGTCACAGCTTATCATACATGTTTTTAAAAGCTTATTTACCTAGACATAATGGTCATAATTGTTCATATTTGTTTGATTGGGCATCCATGTTCCCATTTCATCTTTTTTCATTGTGTTTATTTCTTAATTATGTTCACAGTAACAGGCTGATATAGATGATAGTGAGAATTTGCTAGTGTGAGTATATGTGTGTATACACACACAAGCATGAGCATGTGACTGTGCATGTGATATTATACCTTGAACTCAGGGCCTGGGCTTGGTCTCAGAGCTTTTTTACTTAAGACTACCACTCTAACATTTGAGCTACAGCACCAGTTCCAGTTTTCTGATAGTTAATTGGAGAAAGAGGCTCACAGACTTTCTTACTTACCTGGGTTGGCTTCGAACCATGATCCTCAGATTTCAGTTTCCTGAGTAGCAAGCGTTACACGCATGAGCCACCAGTGCCTGACTGATAGGCAGGTAGATTTTTAAAAGGATGCCTAGAGTCAATGGGAGAGTGTCTTCTAGAGATTTCTTAGTGACGTGAAAGTCTGTAAGAGATGGAGAGGTGTTGTAGTAGTTGAGTGAAATTAAGTTGAAAATAATTTTGCCCTTCAGGTTTGGCCACATTGTCCCTGAGTCACTGAACTTACCTATCTCAGACGTGTGCGTTTTCGAGGTGGTGACATGGTGAGAGGCAGTTTCATCATGTCAGGCCTCAGAGGCCCCAGGTTGTCAATAGGTTTAACGCCCCTCCCGCCCCTTCTCCCTAGCCATCCATTGTGCTTTGGCCTGCGTAGGTGATAGAGTTATGGTCTTCCTTAAAGTAGACATTTGATTTTTATGGACTTTTGATAGTTTAAGAATATCCAAATAGTTCCTTACATTGCATTTCTTGAATTTCTTTTTTCTAAACTTCTTGGGGAAGGTGAGAGGCTAAAAGATATCTCTTCTTTGTTCTAATGATGGTTGCCTTCTTTGAATCTCTACTTTGCAGCTTTTGTTTCTTGAATAATTAGGATTCTATTAGAGAACATACCCTTTTGTGAGGTTTTTCCATTCCTTAAAAAAACAAACAAACACAACTGTTTGAATCAGTCATGGGGCTTGAAATCATGGCCTGGGCCTTGCTTTTTTTTTTTTCTAACGGCAAAGGCTCCATTTCCAGTTTTCTAGTGGTAAATTGCAGATAAGATTCTAGCAGGTTTTCCTGCCTTGGCTGGCTTCAAACAGCAATCTAGATCTCAGCCTTCTGAGTAGCTAGGATTATAGGTGTGAGCCACTAGTGTGTGGCCTAGATGCTCCATTCTTGTTGGGATATGTATGTGTATATGAGTACGTGTGTGTGTAAACATATGCATTTGTAGTGAGTCCCTCATATACACATGCACACCTTCATAAACGCACATGTGGGTATGTACAGCTACACTGCATGGTTGTCAAAAATTCCTAACCCAAAGAAGTCAAGTTTCTTTCCTAATGCAAAAAAGTCACTTCCACCAACAGTTGAAAAATAAATATTATAATCAGCGAGGCATCACAAATAACTTTTATGTCTAAATCAAGCTATTAAATGCTTTTTTATTTTTAAGTAGATAGGGGAATAAAATAGCTGTATAGTTCATAAAGTGGTATGCCATTACTGCCTGTTGTGCGCAAGAATTATGCCAGCTTTTTACTCTCATGAAGTAAAAGCGGATTAGAACTGTGATCAATGTATTATCCTATATTTCTCATTGTGCATTATATTTCCTTTTTGAGCACCTTTGTAGACTAAATGGCTACTAATGACATAATTACAATTGTTTGTCACCACCATAATGCGTGATTTCCTATCTCATCATGAAGATGTAAGTTAGATAAAGGAGGAGTTTTGGCAGGAAGACAAAGTGCCGTGATTTATTAAAGGCCAGATGTGGTTGTTAAAAGCTTTTCTGCAGAAGGCTCAATTGAGTGATGGGGAATGGGAATGAATTCACTCTGCACACCCAGCCCGTGGCTCTTGGTGTGAGTGACATAGTTGCTCATGGAAGCATGACAAATGAGCCACATGTTTTATTGTTGTGTACAAATTTTATGTGGGAATTTAAACAGGGTGAGAAAGGTTCACATTAGCCTACACCAGCAAAGTAGGTGTTTAAAGGAGGCTAATGAGACTAAAGTGCTGGTGATATTTTCAATTTGCTTCGTGCTTCATAGCAAGAACTGAAATATCTTCTGTTTCTGTCGAGTCTCAAAGAGGGAAAATCCCAGCACTCTTAAAAAGAAAATGAGAGAGATTAATATGACAATTCAAAGCAATCAGAAGCAGGTGGAGACACAATCTTACTCTGCTGACATACACATTGCACACATAGATGTGGCACAGACACAGATTACACAGTTGCTTCTAAGGAAAGACACCCAATTTCTAGTTTTAGTATTATTTGCACCAACAGACCTCTGTTAATATCATTTTCAGTCGGATACTTGTAGCTCATGCCTATAATCCATGCTAGTTGGGAGATTGAGATCTGAGAATCACTGTTTGTGGTTAATCTGGGCAGATAAATCCATGAGACTCTTATTTCCAATTAACCAGTTAAAGGCCAGAAGTGGAGTTCTTCCTCCAGCAGTAGAACAATGCCTGCTGTGAATGAAAAAGCTTAGCAAATGTGCCAGGCTGAGTTCAACCCCAGTACCAGCACCAAAAAAAAAAAAAAAAATTGCCCCTGTACGCGCGTGTGCACACACACAAACACATGCATGCGCATACACTGTTTAGAACCCTGGAATGATAAGAACGACTTCAAAAGTATTTTAGAGTTGGAGACAAGAAAAAGAAGAAAACACAGGTCTCAGTATTTGTACTCGGAATACAGCAGATAGGACAGTTTTTGTAGAATTGTCACTCTTTTGCTTATGGATGTAGTGGGAAGGCTCCTTGTGGAAAGTTTATTTCCCTGTGTCTACTCTGTAAGCTCCAGAGAGTCAGTAAGTGTGTCCTCAAGGCCTATTCCATACACTGGCACATAGGGTACATTTGAAAATCGTTTGTTGGCTGGTATTGTGGAAAACACCAGGAGATGTTTCACCTATTCTCGAAACAGAGATAGATCAGGAGAACTGCAGTTTGAGGCCAGTGGGGACAAAAAATTAAGAGAGGCCCCATCTCAACCGCGGAGGTACAATGTCTATAATCACAGCTGTGCAAGAGGGATACATATGAGGATTCAAGTTCAAAGCTAGCCTAGGATAAATGTGAGAATATATCCGAAAAATAACCAGGCATGGTGCTGGTGGTGGTGTATTTGTCTAGCAAGTGCAAGCCCCTGAATTCAAACTCCAGTACCACCTGAAAAAAGTACACTTGTAAATAAGTCAGAAGAACCATGTGGAGCACTAACATATTACGAAGAGTGTACCCCTGGGTAGCACTATCAGATCCATCCAGGTAAAACTTTCTCAAATTATAAGTACTTGTCCTCATGACTAATAGAGCTCTTTGGTGCTGTTTTGTTTTTAGTTTTGTGGTTTTCTTGAGACGGGGTCTCAATATGTAGCCTGGCTGGCCCAGAACTGGAAATCCTTCTTCTTTCTCACCCTGAATACTTGGATTATAGGTGTGTGACACAATGCCTGGCTTTCGATGGCTGTTTTATCATCCCTTTAATTCAAAATCTGGTCCCTTCCAAATGGAATTTTACCTCCCAGGCTCTCACCATGCAGTTCCAGCATTGGCCACTTGGTGGCTTGTCCCCAACACTCAGACCATTTAGATAGAGAAACCAAAAAGATTGAAAAGATTTCACCCCACCTTAACTTCTGTCTCTTCCATTTCGAATACATGTTTTATGACTCACACACTGAACCTTATAAAGAGATAAAACTGAAACCTTGGAAGTGAAGGTTCATAGAAATAAGGCTGTCCACACAGGCCTGTCTTCACAAGTGCTAGTCCTCCTCTGAGTTCTCACACTCTTGCCCAGAAGGGAACCACACTTGGTTAATGTTGTGTTGTAGCTGCCTTGAGGTTCATAAAGCTTTTAGGCAGAGATCTCAGTTTTTCATTTCCCCTGGGCCTACCACATAGGAGGCTGATCCTGTTCCATCGGTGTGTTCAATCTGTCCTTGTAACCCCTTGTCTCCTGAGTTACCTGAATTCCTTCCCCAGCCAAAACTGGTGTCACTGGAAGGTGACTTTCTCAGGTCTGATATTCCCTGACACCCTTTATTTGGGGCCCAGTGGCATGCCTGTCCTCCTGGAACACAAGCCTATGGGGCCAAGGGCTGTGCCTTTGACATGAACCTGCTGGGCCGCATCCTGGCTCCCCAGCTGGCTGGCTGCCTTCCATTTCTGAGGCCATTTCCCTCACTTGCAAAGTGGAGGCGATCATGGAGGCTGTAGAGCAGGCATTTAGGGAGCCTGGTTGAGGGGCGAGCTCTGGATTGCCATGAGCTGTTGTTGCATTGTCCACCCATCATTGAGGACCAAACTTCTGTTTCCGTGGGCACTGCAGAGCTTCCTGTCTTTTCTGGTTGTTGCTCCATCAGAGTCCCAGGATTCTTGCCATACTTTGATCCCCTGACCTACCAGTGCTTGAGGTTCTGGGGAGCAGCATAAGCAGAGTTCAAGGTAGACTGGGCCCTAGAACTTGCCTGGACTGGGCTTGTTCCCTCTTCCTAATGAAGCCGTAGCTGATGCTAAGTGGTTAATTAACACAGACAAGATCTGTGGTAACTCAACTCTACATTTTGTAACCCATTTCTGTCTCCCAGCAGTTCAGAGATGTTTCTTATTTGATATATCGTTAGAGGAACAAGCCTCTTTTTCTGCAGAGCCTTTCAGACTCATTTTATTGTGGCCCAGTCATTCATAACTCAAGGTCCCCTTCCCCCATGCATCCAGGAAATTACAGAACATTGACCACAGGAAAAGCTTCTGCATTCCTAGGGAGGAAGGGCACAACATGGGATGGAGGGAGGGAGGAGTAGTGATGTGCAGTGTGATTCATTCATTCATTTAGCAATGACCTGTAGAAGACGTTCAGTGTGCCAGGCAGTGGTGTAAGTACTGGAAATGTAACCATTAACAAGACAGGGAAGAGCCTTCCTGTCATCATGGTGATGGGACTTCAGTAGGATACGGGCTTGAAAGCAGTGAGAAAGAGCAATAGCAAAGTGCCATGCAGGTGCAGGGAGGTGAGTGTGCTTGGGACAGCCAGGTAGGACTTCTGAAAGGCTGCTGGTTGAGCGAAGGGCTGAAAGGGAGGCAAGGCAGTCAGGGGAAGCTTGAGGTGTTAGAACTCCTGAGGTGTTAGCGTTTTAACATCCCATTCATGTTTCTAATAGGAAAAAGTAGTGGCCAGATCTTAGGGTAGTTGAGAAGCAGAAAGCAAGGCAGGGTGGCTGGCCTGGGCTATACAAGGTGGACTATGGAAAGTGCTCACTGGCCCTCATCGTGTAGGCTGCAAATCTGAGCTTGCTTGTTGCAGTGATTACCCTCTCTCCCCTGCCCTCTTCTCCCTCCCCTCTATTCTTCCTTCTCTTCTTCCCTCCCCCACCCCTTTGCTTTGCATAGTATTGTGGATTGAACCCAGAACTGTGCACAAAGCTAGGCAAGCATTCTACCTCTTGAGCCCTAGCTCTTTTGTTTGTGTTTTGTTTGTGAGATAGGCTCTTGACTTACTTTGCCTGGGCTTGTCTTGAACTCACGAGCCACCTACTGCTGCCTCTTGAGTAGCTGGGATTACAGGTGTGACCCATTATGTAGGGCTGTTATAGCTCTGTTCATGCTAGAAGTGAACCAAGATTCTGTCCAGTCATTAACTAAGCAATTCAGTCAGTGAGGTACCCTCCAGGTACTAACTGAAGGGGAGTGGATGATCATATTTGGATAATGCAGGTCAGTTTTCAAATTAAGAAGCAGACTACTAACAGGAGCACTGGAGTGAGAGTCCCAAATCAAATCCTAAAACATCTGGTCTGGGGCAAGCCATTTACTTCTCTAGTGAGTCATTCCATCTAAGCCTTCTGATGCCTTTGATATAGGTTGGTAATGAGAGCATGTTGCAACTATTGATATACAAATACGATATTCTTGTTGATAATGTCTCAATTCATCAGTTTACCCACTGGAAAAAACCTACTTTTTCAATCGAATGCTTTCTTTTTACATGAAAGAGATTGTATCAGTTGTGTGGAAACCTAGTCAACAAATTCATGATGAATATAGTTACTATATTCCCCAAATGGTTTCCAGCTATTTGTTTGCATTCATGAGTAATGTGCTTGACCTTCTTGTCTAACGGCCTAGAATGACCGGGCAATTGGCCCTTGCTTATGGAATTCCTTTTCCTACGTCTCTTGTCTCCTAGCGGGCTGGACTTGGAATGTGGGAAGGCTTAAAAAGGAGGGTTAACTATTAGTTTCTGAAAATCCATCTCAAAAGAGGACTCAAAATTGTTCTTAGGAGACAAAAATCCTGTACCTCCTAAAATAACTACCAATTGCCTTGGGTTAAGCTGGCGGATAGGAGTAATTTACATGCTATTTGGTAACTGGAAGCTTTTTAGAAATTTGTGTCTCACAGTTGACATTTGTGATGCAGGGTGAGGCTTTGTCTCCATCCTTGCTCTGCCCAGCAGGATATTTTTGTATTGTGTCCAAGAATCAGACACCCTGGGTCCAGTTGTCCAAGACCAGTTGGTAGCAGCAGCTATGGTCCGAAGGAGTCCAAATCATAAAATGTTAACTTTTAAGACATTATTATTTCACAATCATTCCTAGGAAAGATTGTCTTAGAATACTGGAAGACTTTATTGTTAAGTTTTAGAGAATTCCGCATTCTGCTTAGAAATCATTTTTTAAAGTTTTATTATAACATTTACTAGCAGTGGTGCTAATTATTTTAAATATGACCCTGGAAATGGGCTATGTCAGCTTGAATAGACAATTTTTAACAGAATTTGGTTTCAAAGGCAGGTTTTATAGACTTTATAGTCATACCACTGTTATCTAATTAGCATCTACTGTGTAAATGTATGTGGTAGTAGAGAAGCAAGTATACATAAAATTATAAATGGTGACATTTTATGAGTTTTTTATCATGAGTTTTATACAGTCATCATTACTTAACAGTGTGAAATGTGGCCTTAGACATTACATCATGTAAAAACCAGGAGACAGAAAAAAACTGAGGATCAATTTTTGATTATAATGAAGTTTTAGTATGAAGCATTTCTGAATATGTCATAAATATGAGTCATGATTTTCACACCAGACCTCTGACCTATAATGATTAGGTTTCAACTTCAAGGGGTTTTCAGTATTTAAACTCAAAACCCAATTCTAAGGTTTCACAATGATTCACATTCAAATCCACTTTTATGTTTTATAATTAAATAAGAAAATATTGCTTATACCTACATTTTTACTATTCTTAGCCATATTATAATCATTTCTCTAATTTTGCCAATAAAATAGCCCATTTCTTCATTAGTAAATTACAAGGCTATCTCAATAAAAAAAATTAGTTTGAATGTGTCTTACCATCTCAAATAGTCATTTCACTTTGGAATATTTTTCAGTACTTTGATTAGTTCTCTTTGTGAAATGTGAAGATACTTTCTAGGTAAATTAATCCCTTCCAAGCGGTAAAATAACTTCCTTTTTGGAAAGAGTTATTAGAGACTTATTCTTTATAATCTTAAATACCACTTATGTTAGAGTGAACAATACATGAAAAAATTACACTGGTTAAAAAAAGAATGATTCCGACCTAGGCCAAGTACATTGCAATTATGTGTTCATGGGAAAGTGAGCTTTCTACCAAGGAAGGCATCCTATGGTTGTCCATGAAATCTCCAAAGTTTAAGTATTTCTGTAAATTAGGTTGTTCCTAGTTAAACAGGTGGCTTTAAAGGCTGGTTTCAGTGTTGTTTTAATCATAGTTTAGTTACCATGGAGAAATATGCAAGTTAGCATTTATACACAGAAGTGAAATTTATGCTGCATAGATAATAGCCTAAATTTAGCTCGACTTAAGTTTACCACTTCCTTTTTTTTATATAACAAAAAGGATAATAATATATCCTACATTTCCATTAACAAGTTAATTTCTTTAAATGTTGTTGCATTTGTAGACAGTTTCTTTCCTTAAGCTACATCAGCTCCACTTCTTCCCAAACTGAGTATCATGTTGCGTGCTACCTCTGATTTGAACTCACTGTCTCACCCGGAGGTTTAATCAAAAATTTCCTGGAGTTTAACAAGTGAGGTAGTAAAAGAGTAATGTTTGGACACATTGCATCTAATTGGGTTTTATACAGGATTCTTAGTTTCTACAGTGCTGGTAAGGACCCATTTGATTTCAGAGCTTCAATTACCATTTGTGTATAATTATTTGTCGCGCCCCCCCCCCCCGCCCCAGCCAATTCTAAGACAGGTCTTCTCCATGAACTGCTCTAATCTTAATAAACCCATTAGCTGTGTGACAGATATTGTGTGTGTGTATACACACACATATACATATAAATATAAAAGAAATATATATGTATTATATTTCTTATTTTTCCCCCTGAATTAAGATGTTCATCATGTGGACTCCAGCAACCGTGAGTTGCCTTTTCTGCCAATTTCTTTACCCAGTGCCTCCCCGTGAAGGCTAAGTTTCAAGGACAAATGTAGTAAAAAGTGTCCAGATCCAACGGGAGGCCCTCAGTACGGGGAGAGAGCAGCAGATCCCTTTCAACACCAGCTGTTCTCACAGATATAGATTGCTGCAGTGAAATTTTCTTAATATAATTCAGGAAGCTCTAGAGAATTCTCCAAAACAACTGTGCCAACAAGGAAAATGTTGAATTTTTCATCAGCTGCCCAATGCTGAGTGTTAGTGGGCAGTACGTTCATTCATGACCAGATGTTCAGTGTGGTAACGCTCCGCAGTTAACTTGAACCTTGTGGCCTGTTTACCTTTGGCTGCAAGGACACTGGCAGCAACCTGGCATTGGAGAATTGGGGGCCCCCATCCCCCCCGCACAAGCCAAAGACTGAAGTGTGTGTCTGTAGCTTCCTAGTTTTCACCAGCGGCCAGACAAGGTAGGGAAGTGATGAAAGAAATGAACGACATCACATCAATCATTGTGGAGGCTGGGAGAATTAGCTGTGTGATTTTTTTTTTTTTGGTCTTGGGGGAACAGTTGGCAAATTCTTATTACCCCCCCTTTTTTTTTAATTTGAGAAGAAAGGAGGTCTTTGTGTGTTTGGAGAGATTTTTCAATCTATGTCTAAACCATAAAACTTTTTGTGGTGGGTGGTTAAGACAGACAGGGAAAGAAAAGTTTTTCTAATTTTAAATGAGAAGAAGCCATTAACGTTGACTCTTAATATTTGAGATCCTACTTGGTCCAATCTAGAATTGGAACCGAGAGGTATTTTTGCTTTCAGCAAAGTTGATTGTTGTAAGTGAAGGTATTTAGGTCTTCCATCCTCTGTATCCATTTTTTGAGTCTATGACATTTTTGTGAGCTGAGCTGTTTTATGTAATCGTCTGTAAGGGGAAAGGGGAGACTTGCTAGAGCAGTAGGATCTGAGCAGTTTAATTTTCCACTTTGAAATGGGTTCTTTTGTAAAATAAGGACCCCTATTTGCAGCAGGTCAGGCATGCAGGGTGGAGCTTGATCATTTGAAGCCAATTTTTGCCCCAGCCAATATGGCACTGCACAGTGATATTTAAAAAAAAACACCAAAACTATTCATTTCAGTGCAATATTGACCACGGAGATTTGCAGATCTTTCTATTTAATAATTTCGAACTTGAGACTTTAAATGATGCTCTCCAGACAAGAAGTGAATGTTTGTTTACTTAGAAACCTCTGCAAAGTATCATCATGGTATAAACGTTTGCTTTGAGGAGACTTCTGACTCCCTCTTGCACCCCCAAGGTGCTCAGTGAGGCTCTTTGGAGCAGCCCTATGCAGGCCTGCTGTTTACTTTGGCAGAGCTTTCTGCCTTTGGTTTACAAGGTTGCAGCGAACACTTCCTGAGCATTCTGGTTGCATGGAGACAGAGAAATTTCTGATCACCCCCCTGGCCCTGGGAATCAGAGCAAAGAATCTCTATTGCATTTGTCCAAGTGATTTTGTTTTCTTTCTTTCTTAAAAAAAAAAAATCCCTTGACTTGTTGACTTGAAAGAAAAAAAAAAAAGGCTGTGAAATCTAGCAGGTCTGCCTTAGGGCTGTGAGAATGCAAGGTGAAAGCTTCCAGTGTTTTCCTGGATGCTGGCTTTCTGGTGGGAAGGCGAGAACCAGTTTACAGTAGCTCCGACATGGCTGGTACCTGACTGCCGTCCTGTCCAGCTGCTCCAAGCCCTTCCTTGCTTTTGCCATGCACACAGTTTGTTCTTGGGTGTGAATGCAAACAGTATTTGCGTTGGCAGTAACTTCTCTTTCAGTGGCGTTTGCTGCCTCGGCATGAAACCGCAGCCCGAGCTTTCTGCCGTGAAGGCTTCCACGGGTACGATGGCCTTTCCCACATTTCCTTGCTTGAAGGAAACAGATTTTTGAAGTTTTTTTTTAAAGACCAAGTGCCAACATTGAACAGCTGGAGTTAGTATATAATTTATGGTTTTTACTTTGTGTTCTTGTGGATGTATAAGAATTACAAAATGCACAATTATTTTTTTTCAAATCATGCAAGTTTTTAACCCCCCCCCATAAAGCAGTGGTTAAAAATAGACCCTGTGTTATGAAGAATTCAAGAAAG
This sequence comes from Perognathus longimembris pacificus, assembly GCF_023159225.1. Lineage (NCBI taxonomy): Eukaryota > Metazoa > Chordata > Mammalia > Rodentia > Heteromyidae > Perognathus > Perognathus longimembris. Next base: position 59,101,752 of record NC_063170.1, on the reverse strand, counting down.
TCATTGTTATCCAAACAGGTATTGTCAATTATTCTATCTTTAATGGTGTTTAATTGTTATAATTTACTCATTTTCTATTATACCTCATAAGAAAAGATGTTTTTGAAAGCTCACTGTGTTTTTTTTCCTTAGGAACAAAAAAAGAGTGTTCCTTTGACCCTCTTCAGTTGAAAAATATTTAATTTATATACTTGTTTTTTTTTTTTAAGTAGTGAGTTAGTCACTCTTTCAGGTACCCTGTTTCACACAGCACACTTCGCAGCAAAGCCTTGTCAGACCAGCTCCCTGTCAAGGTGAGAGCTTTGTCCAGAGAAATCCTCCTAGAGAATCCGTCCAGGGCTTTGTTAGCCAAAGAACCTACCTTTTAGGCTAGCCTCAGTCTCCCTGCCTTTCCCTTGGGTGAAATTTATATCTACCTCTTATACATTGAGTGTGTGATCTCTTATTGGCTGGATGACTCCCTAAACTGGAACAGAATCAGGATAGGAAGAAATGAGCCAATATGAAGTGACTGCATGTTGACTCAGACAGGGAGTATTTTTATCCTATCCAAAGACTGGATTTTGTTGTTGTTGTTGTTATTTAAATATCTACCTATAGACCCAGACATTCTTAAAATCTTCATGAACACGTTCCCAAAGCTACCTCTTTAATTAAAGAGTAGCTGTAATGCATTTGTTTCCCTGCTTTCTCAGGAAAGAAAATAGGAAGTGAGAAAGGCGGTTGACTTGGTGCTGTGGGTTACTCTAAAGATCAATCTCCATGGTAGATTTAGGGTCAGAACATTAGCTGTGATGAATAACGAGACAGAATTTTTCTTTTCTCTTCAAGGATGGTGGCTGTTAATCATTTTTATCTGCCCGCCTTGTAGACTTGATTAGATTTATTATGTATGCCGCATGTTTATGGCATTTTTATTATATGTTGTTAATTTGTTGTAACTGCCACACATCCCCCCCCTTCCCTTCCTTTTTTTTTTTTTTTTTCCCCTTTGAGAACCTTTGAAAGCAAACTAGGTGTCAACTGTTACATTGTGCTTTTGGAAATATTTAATTTTTATTTGAAGAAATGCTAGTGTGTGTGTGTGTGTGTGTGTGTGTGTGTGTGTGTAACATAAAGGCCAGTGTGCACAGTATGCACTTTACTCCAGATATAAAGAAAATGTATCCTCATGTTCTTTTGAATTCAACTGTTTGCTCTAGTTGAGATGTGATATGTTAAGGTAGACGAAGATGATCTGTTTTTCTTTCTTTTTTCTTTTTGGCCAGTCCTGGGCCTTGAACTCAGGGCCTGAGCACTGTCCCTGGCTTCCTTTTGCTCAAGGCTAGCACTCTGCCACTTGAGCCACAGCGCCACTTCTGGCCGTTTTCTGTATATGTGGTGCTGGGGAATCGAACCCACGGCCTCATGTGTATGAGGCAGGCTGTCTTGCCACTAGGCCATATCCCCAGCCCCGATGATCTGTTTTTCTAAAGCACTTCCCTGGGAATCTAGAATGGTGGGAGAGTTGTGGAGCCCTGCCCTGAGCTGTAATTCTCATCAAATCCCTGCTAGGTAAGACAGTTGAGCTGTTTAACATCTAGGTTGCCTAAAAAGTCCCACAGTAAAATGATGCATTTCATAACGACATCTTTTTTTTTTAGCTCAGGAACGCTCAGAATGGATGTAGAATCTGTTAAAAATATAGAGACCATTCTTTAAATAAGGCCGACGGTTAAAACTGGGAAGCCAGAGAAGTAGATTGGAGATGATTTACAATGAGTCTACAGGACATTAAAAAAAATAATAAAGTTAGAAAAGGAAATACACTGGCTGGGTTGGCTATGGTACAGCAGAAAAAAAAATTCTTCTTTTTAACTTTTCATCCCTTTGAAATTGGCTGGATAGATGGGTAATGTGTAGAAACAGACTTTCCGGAAAAATCGACATAATTTTTTTTTTATTGTATATTCTGGCTTTGGCTTGGTATGGGAGTTACAAGCCTGTGACTATAACCTAGTCAGTTTCTTATTTTCACAGTTACAAATTTTCTCAATAGCAGAGAACCCACCCATTCTCTTAAGAGCATGAGGCGTTAAAATAAATAGAAGCTAGATTGAACAACTGTGCTTTAGTCTTGCAACACGAACATATGGGCCCTTAATAATTCATTTGAAGATGACACCTGGGTGTGGTGTAAAAAAATCAGAGGCATTATATCACCTTTAAGAATTCTCATACATGTGTTCATACTGCACTGGGTGCAGTGGAATCTTTGGAATAAACAATATAAATTCACAGAATCAGATTACAGATAGTATGAAGTCACCTAATTGTGCTGTGGTTTTCTGATAGCAAAAACCTTTCTTTTAAAATTCCCTCCAATGACGCGTTAAAGCATAAAAAATCCTTGTTTTATAATGAACAGAATACATGCATATATATAGATGAAAAATCATAAATAATTACTCCAGTTATCAATGTTGATTCAACCACAGAAAAGTGATATGTTTACTATTGGTAGTAGAGTTCACATGATATGGTTGTATTATCAACCCCCCCCCCCCTTCACAGTAACATTTGAAGGGATGCAGCATAATACCTACTGTGTACAGGAAGCTGCGTTTGATTCCATCACCTGTCTGGTGGAGTTCCTAGACACAACAGTGAGAAAACCAAAGTTCAGATTCTATCCTGAGGAGAAAAGTATTGAAAGAAGTAAACTCCTCCTTGATTTCCATGGAAATTTTCCATGGAAAATTGAAAATGTTAGATACTCCAGGTGGGAGGTGGTTTTTTGACTTAGGGAAACAGAGTAGCAACAAACATAGAAAGCTTGGTCCTTAAGCAGAACAGAGTGCGATTTCATTGGCAGGCGCAAGGAACACAGAGGAAAAGAGAGAAAGTAAGTTGGACTATAAATCTCAAATTCAGAGTAAGAAGTAAAGGATTTATCCAATTATGGTAAGAAACATTAGGGCAGATAAACTTCACCATGGGTAAAGCATTAAATGAAGCTCAGGGGTTGATAGTTTGTTATATTATATTACTTATTTTTGTGTAGGGTTTGAACTCAGGGCCTGGATGCTGTTCTGAGCTTTTGTGCTGAAGGTTAGTGCTCTACCACTTGAGCCACGGCTCTACTTCTGGCTTTTGGGTGCTTCATTGGAGATCAGAGTCTTACTTGACTTCCCAGGTTGGCTTCAAATCATAACCCTCAGCTCTTATCTTCCTGAGTAGCTAGGATTATAGGCATGAGCCCCTAGTGCCCAGCTTTTATTTTTTCCTTTTGAAGAGTATATCCATGGTTAACACTTTAACACTTTAACATCCTTTATCTAATATGCTTGAGACCAGAAATATTACAGAGTTCAAAGGTTTTGTTTTTTATTTTGAAATATTTGCATTGACCATCTGAATCTGAATTTTAAGTTATTTGCCCCGATCAGAACTTCAAACAGTTCTGAAACCCTCAACTTTTTGTATGCTGACAACACAATTTTCAGAGTTTGCGATGTGTTTTCGGATCTTGAGTTTTCAGATGAGGGATGCACAATCCGTGTTGTCACCCATTGATAACCATGCAGATGAAGAAACCACCTTTGAAAGGGTTTTTGATCTTCCCACGGGTCCACAGGAATGAGAGAGAACTCAAATTTCCAATAAGACTCTGTGACTCAAGGACTAGCCTTTTGAAGACTGCCTACACGGCCAGTAGGCACAGCCAGAGGTTTTTGAACACAAGAGTCTCTTGGGCAGAGCTGTGCCCTGGGATAATTTCCTCTGTCATCATTTTATGGAAGTAAAGCCCAGAGCCCAGATCGGAGGGAGCTGTGATGGTTCTGAAGAGCGGCCACGAGAGGTATTTGAGGTGATGGAGGGGACGACTGGGTGTGAGGAATCTGAACCATTAGGACAGGCAGTTGGGTTCCTGGACGAAGAAGACTGGAGAGGGCAGGCTGGGAAGGGAAGGGCTGATGTTTCCATGCGACTCCAGTCACAGGTGCTCGTTTCTGGCAGTGTTACTGGCAGATGATGAAATACACATTGAACTGGAGGCTAGGATGCCAGTCTGGGTTGGAGATGTGGATTTAAAGCCACAGATGTCAGTGTAGACAGACGGGTTAGATTCAGTGAGGAGGAAGAGATACACTGAATGGAAACAGAGACCCGGCTATAATCAGCCTTATGAGATACAGAAAGATCTTTGTGCACACTGAAGATGACAGATTTGTAGGCCATGCTTCAGACACATAGCTATACATATTCATCTTGGTATACATATTCATGTACATATTTATATATGTGTTCCTATATACATTCATATGTATTACTTTGTGTATTTGTATATGTATCTTATTCATGAGCATGCGCTGTTCTCTTCAAATCCTAAAATGTATTCTTGGGAGCCTTTCCCATTCTCTTAGCACGTGAGGAGAGGAAAGGGAGGGGAGGCGTTAGTCTCTTCCTGGAGCAGCCAACTGGGGAGAATTCTGCTGTGTGTCCCCACAGCTTAGGAATGAAAAAGAAGATGGTGTAGCCTTGGAGATTCAGGCCAACTCATGCAATTCATGCCCCCTAAAAATGCACACAGAAGCCTGGTAGCTTTCAACGGTCTGGTAAATGTGAACTGAATTATAGCCGGATTTCACAGAATTGAGGAAGATGACCATTGTGTTTTGAAATAAGGGGTAATAGTGTGGTCAATAAACTTGTCAATGTTTCATTGGGGCTGAGATGGTTCTCCCTGGGGAATCGGTTAATGTGGTACGTGGGGGATGGAAACTTCTGGAATTGGATGCCTTTGCCTGTGAAGGATGAGCTTAAGCGTTCTCTCTCTTCCATTCCCTGTGCCCTATCTTGAATACTACTGATATTATTGACAAGGAGTATACTGGGTTAGGGAATGTTTTCATTTTTGTTTTTCTGCCACCCAGGGAAGGAGCTGTATCATTGCGTAGATCTGTTTTGCTGTTGACTAAAGAAAGGAGAGAGCATTTACTGAGTGGTTCCTTGGGGCACCTTAAAATTAAAAAGCTTCTATGCTGCCACTGTTCAGACAACCACTAATGTGCAATCCACTTGAATCCTTTAGAGTGGATGCTGCTTGTTGGTGAAAATAGGAGTTGAGAACATTCTGCAGGTCTTTGCATGCATCAGTTTAAACTCAGCTATCCTTCACCTCCCTTCTCCCCATCTCCAACTGGCCCGATTAACTTGGTTTGTCAACCGAGGTCACTGTGACTTCAGAGGTTCTAATACAGTTGGCTTGACCCTTATCCTGCTTCCTGGGAGACTTCTCTGGAGAATTCCTGGAGGCTTCCTGGATTTTTGGTAAAGAACCCCATTCCTGCCATCCCCACTTCCCAGTTATACTCCTCTCCGCTTTGAGTGGGAATTAATTCCTTTCTCTAAACTCCTGCCCAACTCACACGTACATTCGGGAAGTTGCAGGAAGTTTTCATTTGGGAATTTTTTTTATTTTTATTTCTTTTAGGGACAAAGTCTTACATTGCCCAGCCTCGCTACACCTGATTCTTATAAGTCACTGTGGCTGCAATCCCACACCCAGATGCACAGCCTTGTTCTTGTGGTCCTAATTTTCTATGGTCCTAATTTCCAGCTTGGCTTGGCCTCTCCTCTCTCCTTTGTCTTCTCACTTCTTCTTGCTCCATTTTCTTTTGTTTAGTCTTGTTTCATAAGAACAGCCACGTAGCTTTCCCTTTCCGGGTTATGCCCTCCTTCTGAGCCAGGTTCAAGGAGCCTATCCACCCCTGTGTGTGTTTTCCATAGCCCGTCCAAGAAGGACTGGCTTTTTCGCTTGCGTGAGCATGCGTGGATGCCACTTCCTCTCCCCTACTCCTCCCTGCACGTGGCAGGAAGTAGCCTGGCTCAACCCACACAGACATCTATCTTTACATCTTATGTTCCAGACTGGGCCAGGCTCAGGCCCCTGCACTCTTTCAGTCTCTTCCTTTTCATCAAATAGGTTGATTCAAAAGTGCAGTCATCAGAATTCCAGCATGTCCTAAAGAAATTTATTTTCTTCTAGGAGGACACCTGTCTTTCTTTTTGCAAAACCCTCCAAATTTCAGCCATACGACATTATATATGTGCGTTGAATCAACTATCCTTCCTTACAGAGTGTCATACTTTATATAGGCAGTTCCTAAGTCCATTTGAGGGCTCAACCACAGACTGACTAGTTATTTTGCTTTTATTTTTTTTAAAGCCTCTACTGAACACACGTAGGTATTTTTCTTGTCATTATTCCCTAAACAAAAAAAGCGTAATAATAATTCATAAAAAACACTTACTGTATGTGTGTTAAGGATAATCTAGAGAGGATTTAAAATGTGTGGAAGTGTGAGCATAGGCTGCATGTATATCTCGTATTCTTTTGTAGGAAGAGCTTGGGTTGTGTGTCTCTAGATTTTGGTATCTGCAGGGGTCCTGAAACCCATCCCCCATACCACGGGAGATTGCGTGTCGTTCTTTAATCAAGTCTTCTATCATGATGAATTTTGTCCTTTCCCCTGGAAATGAAGGATGTTAATGAAATGGTTAAGTGGTGCTTCTGGGTGCAGAGCTAGCTGAAAGCATTTGCTGTAGTGAGCCACCTGAAGCCGGCTCATCTCATGTCATAATAATGTCAGCAAGCATGGCCATCTTCTAATTAGATGACGAACAGTAGCAATTTCCTGGTGTTGTTATCTTTCATGGTTTTTACCATGATGCGCCTGACCTGAGGTTACAAAACCTCTGAAAATCATCCACCAGGCTTTAAGTGCATGTGTGTTGGTTACTGCACATGGTTTTATCCACACACCTCCCCCCCATCTCCATGTATAAAATTTGTTTCATTTCTCACTCAAGTACTGTTTTGAATGTCTAGGTTCTCAAAAAATCCCAGATGTACTTACAGGACTGAGAGGTGTAATCTAGGGATTGTTTTTTCCCACTAAGACAGGATGTGTTTGGTTGAATACAACAGATAGTCCAGTTCAGGAAGGCTTTCAACCGTCCATCTGGCACATCTTCAGTATGTCGGCTTCAAAAGCGATCCCATCCAACTCTCTGCTTTTGTTTTAATGGTGTTGGTTTCTCATTGGTGTACAGGCATAGGATAACTCTAGGTACTGCTAGAATGAAGATTTCCTTCAATATGTCAAGAAGAGGTGACAAAAAGGAAATCATAAGATGCTCAGAAAACCTCTTAGAGCTTTAGGTGGATTGATGGTTGACATATATGTGCTATATATACATATATGGTATATATGGCATATGACATATATATGTATATAATCTTCTCTGTGGCCGTGCATATAGCAAGTGGTAGTTGGTATATCCTAGGAGATGTGTTTCCACCAACGAGAATGAGGTAAAGTTAACTTCCCCTGAATCTCATGACTCTTTAGCTTTCAACTGGTCCTGTGTGGCAGGGGTATTATGGTGGGAAAGCTGTGGAGAACAGAGCATTAAGTGTTCATTTCATTGAGCTGTTTTTATATTTTTAAAGACCTGAAGTTAATTCACTCATTTGCATGAGATAAGACTTCTGGGGTTAACCAAATGTCAGGTTCCTTGGCTTTTGGCCATAAATATTTCAATACGTAGGCTCTGATTGGCAATTTAGTGACTGTTCCCCAAGAATCAATTAATTCTTAATAAATAACTGTTAGTTGGTAGAATCTCCTGAAACTTAACATCTGTGTTGGAGGAAGTGCTTAGCATGTAATAAAGGAAATTCCTTGTGGTTAAAAAAAATTGGGAATCTCTTGCCTATGGCTTCTGAGTCCATAGATGATAAAACCAGCTATAATTCACCTAAGGAGTTCGAAAGCAGATGTGGAAACACTGACATTCTCTGATACTAATCTTATTTGCAAAATTTAAAAGTCAGCATTTCTAGTGCTTTTGTTTCAGATACGGTACATTTTACGTTTTAGTCCCATGTTTTACAAACATTAATCATATGGAAAGAAAAAGATGATGAATTTTAACACTACAACGATAATGTCTGTGACTCAACAACAGAAATTGTTGTGAGTGGAAGCACCAAAAAACAAAACAAAACAACCCAACAATTCTGTCTTGGGGGAAAAAATGTTTCCCTGAAAGGCCACAGAAAAGATGCATATTCACTAAGAGTAATGAGAGGCAAGCTTTAGTAGTGGAAGATTGTTTTTTATAAAAAGGATTTTCTAAAACGAGTGCAGTTAAACTGTTGAGGAGACTTCATTGTTGAAAAGAATAAACACTGTGTGTGGCAAACACTAGGGAGAGGGAATTGCTAGAGATGATAACGTGAACTGATTCTCAGATGCAAAAAGCATTTCACCTAGGCATTCTGCAACCAGCATTTCCACTGGAGTGAGAGGAAGCTCAGGGAACCTTCTAGAACCTACCAGTGCACAGTAATATTTACTTGGAAGCCTTTGACCTAGACTCATGTTGTGTGTGTTGGCCTTTTGCTATTATTCTACCTGACTTACACAATGTTGGTTGTGTTGGACCAAATGCTTTCCCAATTGCCAGACTAAGATCTGGAATTGTGTGCCAGGATCTTGTGGCTGTGAAGTAAGATTGTTCTTCCCTCCCATCTGTGGCTAGCCAAGCTGATGTTCTTGGGTAGCTTCTTTGACCTTCTATCCACCAGGGGTCCACATTTCAGACTCCATTTTGACCTTAGAGGACAGATCACTGCAACCTAGAGGCCTTCCTTCCATTTCTTACCTATCCCTGCCTGCCCCCATCTTCTTTGATTACTTTTTTCCCCCTTCAAACTTAACTATGCTTGGGTATTTTTTATGATTTTCTATTAAATACTTAATAGAAGTATTAATTAACTTGTGCATAATTAAATGCCACTGACAGTTTGCTTTTTTCTATCCCTTCGAATTGCATTTCCTGGAGTATAAGTCTATGTAGAAAGGGAACTTTACATTGTTCTTTATAATAATAGGTAAAAAATAGTTACTAGCTGCAGCCGATGGGAACCTAAGACAGATGTCAGAAGGCAGGACAGTGGTGTGAGCAAGAACTTTTATTTACCTGCTTTCTAAAGAACCCAGTGGCCATGGAGTCTCCATTAAATCTGCTTAATTGTGTCCCCAAATCAGCCAGTGCGAATGACTATATTCCAACAAAAACTTTTATCTGTAGTTACCTAAGGTATTTTCTTCATCTCATGAAATATTTTGCTTTGATTTCCTCCCCTGACTTTAAAAAACATAAAATCTTTTCTTAGCTTATGAGGTATATAAAAGTTGGTAGCAGATGAGATTAAGCCCATAGACCATAATTTATGACCTCTGGTATAAAGTCCCCTCTGCTTATCAAAGGAGGGAGTTTTCTATCTGTGTTAAGAAATGGACCTTCATGATTGTAAACCACCATACACCTATGTTTATCACAGCTCCAACCACCATAGTGAAGCTACAGAATCATTCCAGGTACCTACTAACGGATGAATCAACAAGGAAAACGTGAGATATTTACACATATACAGATACATGTACATACTGGGTAGTGTGACTCAGCCACAAAGAAGAATGAAATCAGGTCATGCCCAGCAAAATGGATGGAACTAGAGATTATCATGTTCAACAAGTAAGCCAGACTCCAAAAGACAGATACCACATGTTTTCTCTCATGAGCAGAATCTACAAAGGAAATAACATGAATGTAAAGAGGGGCCATAGGATCCGGGTGCATTGTACACATTTATGGAAAGGTCATAATGAAGCCCATGTTCTAAAAACTGGAAGGAAGTTTAAAAGGGGGATAAGAAGGAATCATAGAGGGGATGGAAATGATATAAGTGTGTTATGGAAATATCACAATGAAATTCCTCACTTTGTACACTAATATATAGTAATAAAATAATTCTTACTGAATGGACTTTACCATGTATTCATTGCTAACCCAGAGCCCAAGTGAGGCTTTGTCTTGGGGTAAGGGTTGAAATGGGTTTGCAAAGAGGAGACTTTTCTTATTACACAGTCATTACATTCTGTTGTTGTGTCTACTTAGTGACTCAAGTCTAGAATTTTAGGAACTAATGCCTTTGGCATTATTCTTGCAAAGAGACATGTCCTGGAGACAGACACAAACAGCACTCACATGAAATGAGAGAGGAAAGAGTATTCTTCAAGCTACTGTGGTCAGTGAGTAGGGAGAGGGAAGAAAGACAGAATGGCTATTTTTAGTAATGAAGCAGAAAAGAACTTTTGAGATAAGATGCTAGCAGAAACTTATATACCACCCAACCCTGATCCTGTTTTCGTAACGTTGAGCAGAACCTTAGCTTATGTCACTGAGTCCCTCTCCTTAAAGAGACTTTCTTTGCTCTCTGTAGGTCACTTGGTTCCAGAAGTTTCTAAAGTCATTATTCCTTCCCTATGCAAAAGAAATAAGGAAAGTGTGTGATCCCAGAGCCCCACCTCTCTAACCTCTTTTTGTCTTCTGTTGTGGGTCTTCATTAAATTTTCAAATAAGGCTATTTTTTGTTTGTTTTACTTGGCCTGTATTACATCAGTTCTTCATACAATTGACACAAGATTCTATAGTTACTTTGACAAAATTCTATATATAACATTCTGGACTACCATGACTTTCTCACTTAACTTGAGATAGAAAGTGAGAATAAAAAATGTAAATACTCTCAATATGCTATTATTCTTATTATATATTCTCATTTTAAAAACCCACTAAATTCTAAGGAAAATAAGTTACGTAGCAGGGAGTCATTAGTATATAGCATTTATTGGGTAACAGATATTACTATAACCTGAAAACAATCAGTCTTCACATTCCTAACACACAAAAAAAATATTGTTTTAATTTCAAAACAGCTTCTTAAAACAAAGTTGTTTTTCCAAGTCGCTTTACTTTCCAGTATTAACATGAAGCAAGAAACTTGATAGCAGGAGAATTAGCTGGTATGTTCTGAAGTCTGGTAGTAGAGTTGTTAAATAATTACCCAAGTTAGGGGGAAAAAGATCTGCTCGCAAATTCTGACCTAGCCTGTCAGTACCTTGTGAGCTTTGGAAACGTATGTCACATTTTAAGCCTTAATTTTCCCACCTGTAGATGGGGATAAAAAAGTACTGTCTTTTGGGTGCCAGTGGCTTATGCCTATAATCCTAGCTACTGAGGAGGCTGACATCTGAGGATTACATTTCCAAGCCAGCTTGGGCAGGAAAGTCTTTGAGAGTGTTATCTCCAATTAACCACCAGAAAACTGGAAGTGGTACTATGGCTCAAAGTGGTAGAGTGCTAGCCTTGAGCCGAAAGAGCTCAGTCAGGCACAGCGCCCAGGTTCTGAGTTCAAGAACCATGACTGACACAACCACCCCCCACAAAAAAAAGTGTCCTCATTACTGTGTGAACTGAGGATGCTGATGTTTACAAGATGCCTTTGTGTTACATGGGCTAATAAAATAGTTCTTAGCACCAGATATGGCAATAATAAAATAATGTTCTCTTTCTTCCTGGTGTGTATATACACCAAAGTCAACAGTATTGCAAGCGATTGTTTTGTTCACTGCCTGAGTGGAGTTAAATATTAGAAGACATTTAACTCTCGGAGTCAAAGGTTGCTTTACATGCCCCTTTCCACACTCTGCTGTGCAGTTCCAAATAGTTTTCTCCTGTGTCAAAAGGAAGTGGGCACCAAGTTCATGTGCGTAATATGAGAATTTGGATGACTTCACGTTGTCGAGCCTTTGTGGCCCTTGATTCTCTTAAAGTTGCTCCGATGGAGAGAACACTGACTCACATTCTCACACCTTGTAACAGAAGCTCAGGGGTTTTTTCCCCTCCAGTTTTTATTAATTTGGGGAATGGAAATGGATGAATGAGCCCTCCTGCATGTTGCTCGCTCCTGAGTTTCTGTAGGTGAAGGAGCTGATTGCAGATGGCACATTTCCTCTTGCTCTCTCTGCCTCTTTCATCCCTTTCCTGCCTTCACCTAGTTTCGACACCTGGAGATGGATGGTGAACTATACCAATGGGCCTCCAGCTCTCTGGCTCACCCATCTGGGAGGTGAAGTGGATTGTGATGCGATAGCATTGAAGGATGAAGAGGAAAAGATTAAGAGAAAATTAAATGGAGCCTTGAGTCTATACGCTGGTGGTATTCTGTCCTTTGACCACGTCATTTGGAATGAAGCAAATTTTATGCATAAATGGCTTCTAAAGCCATTGGGATTTATGTATCACCAGTTCAATTGTGATATTTCTACTCAGTGATCAAGCCAGAATTTGAATCCTGATCTCTTTGTTTCCCTCCACCTTAGCCAATTCCTTAATGATTGACACTACGATAGCTTTTAAGACTAGGAGCCAGAATCCCTCATCATTTTAGGCTAAAACTTTTAAAACACTGTCAGAACCCAATCAGGACCAAGGTGTAAGACAAACATCATTAAAGTAACCCCTGTGTGTAGATTCAGTGGGGGCCAGATATGTATTTCTTCTATTCCATGGAAGCGGCTTGATTTAGTATAGTAGCTTTAGAAGCTCAGCTTTCTCTTTAGCTTTTTCTGACCCTCAATTTACTCATGGATAGGTGGTTAGGATCTATTGCTAGAATTGATATAAAGTGACTTCGTATTTTTTTTTTTTTTGGTCAGTTTTGGTTCTTGAACTCAAGGCCTGGGTGCTGTCTCTGAGCTTTTGTGCTCAAGGCTAGCGCTCTACCACTTTGAGCCACAGCTCTAATTCTGGTTTTCTGGTGGTTAGTTGGAGATAAAAAGTCTCATGATCTTTCCTACCTGGGCTGGCTTAGAGCCACAGCCCTCATCTGCATCTAGCTCATAATTTAGTAGTATTTTTGTGTATGTGTGCTAGTATTGGGGCTTGAACTAAGGGTCTGTGTGCTGTCCATTAGGTTTTTTTTTGTACAAGGCTAGTCTTCTACCACTTTGAGCCACAGCTCTACTTCTGGCTTTTTGGCAGTTAATTGGGAATGAGAGTGTGATGAACTTTCTTGTCTAGGTAGGCTTTAAACCACGATCCTCAGATTTCAGCCTCCTAGTAACTAGGATTGCAGGCATGAGCCACTGGCGCCTGGCAGGTTTAGTAGTACTTAGCAATGTTATCATGACCTATCAGAAGCCGTCTGATGTAATCTTTGGACTGTATGTCAAGGACATTCTAGCTTCCATAAAGAAAAAGCAAGCAAGGGCTGGGGTGTGGCTCAGTAATAGAGCTCTTGCCTAGCAAGTGTGAGGCCTTGAGTTCAAATACTGCGTGGGGCAGGGGTGAAGAGCGAGTAGTTCCTTCTCTGCACTGAAGTGGGTTCTTCAGCCTTTAAGAATAAAAAATTTTCATTTTCAGCCCATGAAGCGTGTATGGCATCCCCAGATTGTGTTTCTTCTAGTTCCCTTTGGTAAGAATAACCTGTCTTGAAACTCTTAAGAATTTTTAAAGTTCTCTCTTTAAAAGTTACCAGCCCAGTACCGCTGTGTAACACAAGTTTTAAGTGTGCTTCTAGAAACCTATCTTCCCTATCTGAGTCCTGGGGTTGTGTGTATGTCAATAGCAAGAAGCCTCATTTTGTCTTATTGTTCTTTTATTGTTATTTCCAAGTGTGAACCTAGAGTATTTGTCTTGATGAAAGCATTGCATTTCTCCAAAAAGTTTCAGCACATGCTGTCTCTTTGCATTCTTTCTTGTTTACCCCAAGGTATAGGATTCCTTCCAATATATTGTAAAATAAAAATAACAACAAACTAGCTGTGCCTATCATTAAAGGACACTGAAATCTTACACTGTTTTCCCTCTCATGTCAGACTGGCCTCTTTCAATTCTAGATACTTCTTCATTCAGATCAGCTCCTTATGTTGAATTTTGCTGAGAAGAACAAAGAGAAAAGAAAAAATCTGGGCAATTCTGTGAGAACCCCTGAGCAGCCAACTTTCTCCTCTGCTGCCTGTGTTTTCTTTTCCTGTCTCCTTTTTCTCTCCCACCTTCCCCCATATTTACTTTCTTCTCTCTCCTTTCTCCCTCCTCTCTTGCTCTTTCTCTCACATACTCTTCTCTTTCTCTCAATTTGAATCTATCTACTTTTTGTTTTGTTTTGTTTTGCCAGTCCTGGGCCTTGGACTCAGGGCCTGAGCACTGTCCCTGGCTTCTTTTTGCTCAAGACTAGCACTCTGCCACTTGAGCCACAGCGCCACTTCTGGCCATTTTCTATATATGTGGTGCTGGGGAATCGAACACAGGACTTCATGTATATGAGGCGAGCACTTTTGCCCCTAGGCCATATTCCCAGCCCTACTTTTTTTTTTTTTTAAACTGAGTTGGTAACCTTCTCTTCTCTTAGTCTTAGCACAGGTATGGTTTAATTTCTCTGGGCCTTTTAACTCCCTTTTTTTTTTTTTTTTTTGTTAAGTGGTTAATTTGAGATAAGTGTCTCATGGACTTTCCTGTCTGGTTAGAACCTTGATCTTCACATCCAGCTTTATCGCATAGCCTTTTTGTTTGTTTGGTTTGTTTTTTGTTTTTTTTGCCAGTCCTGGGGCTTGAATTCAGGGCCTGGGCACTGTCCCTGAGCTTCTTTTGCTCAGGGCTAGCACTCTACCTCTTAAGCCACAGCGCCACTTCTGGCCTTTTCTGTTTATGAGGTACTGAGGAATTGAACCCAGGGCTTCATGCATGCTAGGCAAGCACTCTACTACTAAGCCACATTCTCAGCCTTCTTTTAACTCATTAAGTAGCCAGAGATTTTCCACTGTGGATTAGCCAGGCACTTGGACTGGGACCCTGTTAGCATTGTATCTGACAATGGCCAATGGCTACAAGGAGAAATGAAGCCAGGTTTGACCACCACCCATCCCTTTAGAGGGTGCAGTGATTTCATTCGCCTGTAGTTTAGTGGGAGGCAGATAGTGGTGTCTCTGAATATGATCCTAGGAGACAGCTTTGTCATGTGCATAGTATCACCGTAGTCACCTTCCAGCTTTTTACGACTGCCATGGTTTCGGAGTGCACCCCCCCCCCCCAATCTACTTTTTGACTAGTCTGTTTCATAGCATGATAGGATTTGTATTAAAAGCATGTGTACACAAGGACTTTTGTGTTTTAGGGGAAGTTACTCTGTGCTGTGCTTTAAGGATGCTCCCTGCTGAGAACGGCATCCCGAAACGGATGTCAACCAAGGGAGATTCATTCATTCCATACGTTTTTCTAATTTCAAAAAATGTACACCGTCAATATTTTTTTTTCTTAATTGAACAGTTTGTGGAACAGACGGGTGCTTTAATTATGGTGGTCTAAATTTACACACATTGCAGTGGTATTTTGCTACATTAATTACCTTACTTGTCAAGAGTAACAGGTAATTACTACATCAACTCACCCTCCTGCAGTATAGGGAAGCATAACTATTTGAACAGATACAACAAACCAGAGCAGGGCCACCCCATACATACCTCAGCCTCCGTGGAGGGATGTCAAGCCTGCTGTGTGTGTGGAATAAGCCAGGTGGAGACAGGCTCACCCTCTCGTTATAGCTGCCCACCGCAGGCACAGATCTGGAAGAAGCCCTCCATCTCCGCCAGTGGTATGTGAAGCAAAACAATTCCTGATGCACACTGAGCTTGCTCACCCCTCCTCTTGGAATGTGTTTCGGAGACACGCCCTAGACGTAAATCAATGGACAACCCTGAATGGCTGCTTTTGGGAAGCTCAGGGCATTTCAATGACTTTCCTTGTAATTACAGAAAAGTGATTCGGGAGAGTCGACTTTAAATATTCATTCACTTTGTGTCCTGCAGTTGAACTTCTAACCAATTCTTTGGCTGCCTTACAGAGAACATTTATCCTATATTCTGTTGGATGGCCAGGTACAACTCATTCAGTTAGTTCCTTCTCCAGGGCCTTCGGGTCAGGTTTTCTGACAGGTTGTGTGAAAATCCTACTTTATCACTTGTTGTTCATGGTGGTGGTGGTGTATGTATGTATGTTCTAAAGCACGGGTGTCTTGGAGCATGTAGAGCAAAATCCAGCAGTATTAAGTCCTTAAGCTGCTCAGGCTTAGAAAGAAAAGGTCTCCTCGGCTTTGGGGTGTGTTACTGAATATACACAATGACAGAATGTGGGTGGACCCTCCTAAAAGGCTTGGTCCCCTTTTCATCTAACACCCATGACAAAGTTGCCTCCATGGCGGTCATAGACGCTTGCAAGTGAGTTTTGAGAGCGGTCCAGGCTGGAGAAGCTCAGCTTACGAAGAAGTGGGGGACCTGCTGTCTTTCTGACACCTGCCAGCAAGAGTGGGTGGCACTAGGAGCAGTGGAAGTTGAGATCAGCTTCGCCTAGGAGGGCTTTCAAAGGTGGGTGTGCCCTGCTGGGTGCGGCTATCTGGTATAGACAAGCTTTCAATCCAGTATCACTTCTGATGGCCAAAATCCCATCATAGATGCGTTTGTATCATTTTAGTCTTGTCACCTATCATTCATTGCAAGCCACTCTGGGGTGTGTCGTTTGTTATAACTTCAAATGATTGAGGTTTTCTTCTTTAAAAAAATCTATCGTTTGTGGCACTGAGATTGAATTCAAGGCTTCACACTTGCTAAGTAGGTGCTCTACCACTTGAGCCACATCCTTAAGTCCATTTTTTGCTTTATTTTCCAAATAGAGCCTTATAGTTTTGCATCATCTCAGCCTCAGACATATCTTCACATACATACCTTCTCCTTAGCTTGCATGGATGGCTTCCATCACCATGCCTAGTGATGGGCTGAGGTGGAACATCACTTAAGGTTTTGCCTAGACTGGCCTCAAAATGAAATCCTCCTACTTGCTCCTCTCCTGGGATTACTGACATGCATCAATGCATGTACCTGCTTTCTTTTCCCCTTTATCTGAAGGATGGCAAAATATTATTGAAGTTGGTAATTCATTGATTCAACAACTATCTGTCAAATGCCTGTTGCATGACTGTCATTGTCCTCTGGGCACAGCCCAGGGTCACTAGAGAGGGAGGTAACAGCATGGGAGAAATGAGCCAGACCCCGCCTGCATGGGCTTGGCTGTCTTGCAGAGAGAAGCAAAGGCAGGCAAATGGAAGGAAGAAGCAAGGTACATGTTCAGGACAGCGCATGTGCCCTGGGGCCACTTGAATAATCTGTGTGGAGAAGGTCCACTGGAAAAGCTGACTTGTGACTTAGGTGCTAAAGGTTAAAAATGATCTCTGCCGACAATCCAAGCAAGGGCCTTCCATAAGTGAGAATGATGAAGGCCAATCCTCAGAGCTGGGAGACAGCGGAGGATAAATGAGGTTGCTCGATGTGGTGACTGGAACTATGGATACCATAGGTCCCTGTGCCCCATGGCAAAGCTTTGGCTTCCCCTGCAAACAGCTCAGCTGGTCCTGCTGGCGGGCAAAGCTGCCTGGGTGGGCTGCGGTGGCATCCTGACAAACGCTGGAAGCAGGGCCGCCTACAACCTGCGGCCTCAACCACCACTCGCAGCAACAGCAGCTGCTGGCCATAAGGCTTTCAGAGGCCCCTTGGGGGATTCTGAGGATCGCGTGACTTGGAAAGTCTGGGTAGGGCGTGAGTGCTGGGAAGTACCTGTGAGTTCTCCAGGACGCCCTGGTCCTGAGCAGTGAGAAGACAGAGACTCTGAGAAGATTGCAGGTACTTGGGACCCAACGCCAGCAGTCCCCTGGGCCTTTTGATCCTGTTCTAATCTTCTCTCTTGGTGACATTGTAGTGTGGATAAAGAAACACACCTCACGGGGGAGATTTGCCAGATGATGACTGTCATCATGGAGGCCTGGGAGGGTTTGTAAGAAGGACGTGTACTTCGGTCTGTGACCTGAGGCAACTGGGTTTGCCTGGGTATTGATATTCTCCGATAATGTAGGAAAGCAATTTGAGTGTGAATAACTTACCCCTCAGCCCTGTCCGCAGTACAAAACAAATGTTTTTGTCTTTAGGGACACCATGGAGATACCCCCAGCACTGTAGTTCTCTCACTTTTCCATAGAAGATGGGCTACTTAAAAGCTGATGTTAGCCTCTTCCCACTAGCAGTGCCAATGGAGAATCTTATCTGTCCGACCCTCCCCCCCCAGTCATGGGTACCTGCCCAGCTTCCACTCACCTTCAGTGACCCAAGGTCTTCTGAGAAGCCATTTCTGACCTCTTGTCCTGGGATCCAGTCTCAGTTATTTTTCTGTGCTATGGTTGGGGTTTCCTGGTAGATGTGGCTTTGGGAAACCCTCACCTGTCTCAATTTTGCACTTTAAGTGTAGTTTCTGCTGTGTGGTTAAGTGTTGAGAAAGTAACTCACCTGTGCCACTTCCATCTGAACTCCTGATTGGTTGTTTTCATTCACAATAGCTGATTATTGCAAGATGTGATGGTCTTTCCTAAAAGGAGGATACATTGAGCACTAAGACATGGAGTTGTGATGGAAAAGTGGAGGCCAAGCCAGGAATTGAGTGTTAATATTTAAGGTGGGTCTTCATGAGGGCCTCAGTGAGGCGTGTCCTGTCTTAGTCAGGATGTGTTGAGCTAGCTGCTGTGACAGGTAAGCCGGATTTTGGTATCAACGTGTAACTGTTGAATCTCCTCCACTATGGGAAAGAGGGAAAGGCATTCCAGTAGACCCATTATCTCAGAGGAATTGAGTCTTGTTCTTGCTCTCACCCCACTGAGCAGAAATCAGTCTCACAGTCCTGACATAACACAAGGGAAACTGGGTATGTGAGCTTCTCAGGTGCCTAGGAAGAAGAGATGCAGGCTGGGCCTTTGTGGCTCACATCTGTAATCCTAGCTACTCAAAAGGCTGAGATCTGAGGATCATAGTTCAAAGCCAGCCCAGGCAGCAAAGTCTGTGAGACTCATCTCCAAATAACCACCAGAGAACCAGAAGAAGAGTTGTGGCTCAAAGTGATAAGAGTGCTAATCTGGAGCAGAAAAGCTAAAGCCTTGAGCTTCAGACCCATGACTGACAAGGGGTGTATATATGTGTGGAATGAAGTCAGCTATCATACTGTTTCACTGTGGTTTTAGATACTGAGGTCTAATAAAACAAAACTGAGTGACTTCTGTTCTTGTAACACGCTAATCCCCAATCACCCTTGATATCCCAGGACCCAAGAAGACTGGCAGCCTGTGATGATACTTAAGTTTTACATATTATGGGTAGGGTGTCTTTCTCTAAGTTCCCACTAAGAGTCTGTCTTCCTGGGGGTGTTTGTAGGCCATAGCTTGCAGTTGTACCATCAGGAAATGCTAACCCACATGGTGGGCGTGTCTACGCTGCAGGGGCTCTCATTGGTAGGATCTATCTGTGTGCTGTACTTGGCGATACTTTTCTCCTCTGCTCTTCTGGAGTTCACAGCCCTGGTGAAAAGAGGTTGCTGGGCCCAGCACACACCTTCCCACGTCCCATTGCAGTAGCCTTGTTTGAGACCAACCATGGCAGATAAACAGTAGTTGCTTACCTCCCCTCCCTCCCCCCCCCCCACCCCGCCACTGATCTCTTTATTTCCTCAGAAAGTGACATGAGAAATTCTTTGTAATAGTTACAGTGGAGGAAAATGGGTGATATACTAGTTACATTGTGGTGGTGCATCTGTTGTTGTTGTTATTGTTAGAAAGATGTTGTTTCTCCATGGTTATGCTGACCCTGGTGGCTTTCAGGACAGAAGCTGCCATCTTTACCTTCCTCCTTGCCTCTCTTGCAGCTTTCCACCCTGAATCACTGGCTTCGTAATGCCAGAAGAGATATTGTTGCTGTTCTGGATGCTGCCAGGCCCAGACACTGGGGCTCAGGAGGACTGTGGTTCTTCCTTCTATGGTGTGTGTGTGTGTGTGTGTGTGTGTGTATGTGTGTGTGTGTGTGTGTATGTATGTGTGTGTTGACTGTAGGGCACACCGGTTTCTGGCTGTTGGGAGTCACAGGGCAGTAGAAATGACACCTTCTCCCAGTTGACAGAACTCCTCCCTCCTGCACAGAAGGTGCCTGTCAATCAGGCGTTTTCTGTCCCAGCTTCAAAGCAGGCAGTGCATTTGGGGTAAATATTTATGAAATGCCAAACTTCATGATCAAGATGCATTTTATTTTTTAATGAGCAAATGAGTCAGAATTTTTTGAAGTTATTAAAAGACAAATGGTGGTGTGCTATCATTGAGAAAGAGGAGAAAGTATAATCTGGCATCTAGCAATTTATTTATAGCCATAATCCGTAAGCAATCAGTATCTTTAAACAAGATTAGTTAATTTCTCTTAAAGCCTTAAAAAGTACAAAAATTCGAATTTATTGAGGAAACCACATTAAGAGGACTTCTAAAAAATTAGGTGGTCTGTTCAGTGGCTTCTAGAAACTGTTTTGGTCCTGTGAGATGACACAAATTTCTATTTTCAAGATACTTCTAGTCTGGAGGAAAGTCTGGCAAACATCATTAATAAAATGCGTGTTCTCAGATGTGAATGTCATTTTAGAGGTCAATTTGTTTTGGAAAATCTGGAAAGCACAGACAACCCCCCCCCACACACAAATACAAATCTCATCCTATCCCCTAAAATTCTAAAGAGAAATATTATCGAATCCCATTCTTCTAGGGAAAATAGTATTAGTTTTACTTTTTCTATTCTTTATTGGTGCCTATTTCTATACAATGGGAATTATTACAGATAATTTTTGTCTTATTTTATGTCACATTATAACAAGCACTTGCACACATTTTTTCCATTTCCAATATTGTTCATAAATGACTATAAGATATTCCGTTGTCAGACTGGACTATCATTTACTTGCTTTTGCTCTGGTTTGATTGACATTTCAAGTACAACAGATTGATGAAATTTATCCATTTCGTGTCTCAAATTATCTTGCTCACTTAATAGTTGCAATAAAACAATGGGAAACAGGCTTCTTTAAAAAAGAATGTTTTCTGTCTATGTATATAATATCTGAGCTTTGTTATCCTTTTTCAGAGTGAACAACTCCTTGTCAGACCTTCTCATTTTTGAAGGATTAGTGTTCAAATATATTTGATTTGATTTTCTTCTGGCATTGTCAATCCCTGGACATATAGCTCCTACCATGAAATTGGTTAACAGGGAACACCCTCAAACCTAAGAGAACAATTTGGTTTTAATTTGGAGAACTTCATGCCTCACTTTGAAACTTTGAGAGGATATTGGCAGTCTTTTCAACACTCCCAGCTCCAGTGATGTCTGGGAAGGAATGCATTTGTAATTTTGCTTTAAAAAGCAACAACAAAAAAAGGTAAAAAGGTATCTCCTTGAGTGAGAGGTCTTAAAGACAACTTAACCTATGTAAAATCAGCACGGGCATTGACGGTCCTGGCAGAAATGCTTCAGTTCTTCTCTGGGCCACAGTGGTTGCTTGGAATGTCGCAGCTGGTGCCTTGCGTGGGTGCCTGAGCCCTCTGAAAGGTGGCAAGGCAGGAGGAAGCCAGCGGTGGGGTCAGACCTCTGCTGGAAGCCCAGCCCTGCCAGCTGCCATCTCTTAAACTTTCGACAAAGGGACCCCCTCCCCCTTGACATCAGTGATTCATTCCTGGTGGTCAGATATTCCAAGTGAAAATGCTAACCAGAGCCTATTTCCCATTATTTCACAGAGGAAAAATTATAATATGTGCAAATTTGCAGAAACGCCCAAACACTTGTATTGCAGAAGTTGGCAAATGATGGCCTTTTATGTCTGGTCCACAACTTGTTTTTGTAAATAAAGTTTTATTGGAACACAACAGCACGCATTTGTTTACATCTTGTCTCTGACTGCTTTCCTACTATAATAGCAGCACTGAGCAATTGTGTTAGAAAGTGTAAGACTGCAAACTCTAGAATATTCTCTGTATTTGCCTTTACAGAAAAGTCTCTCCAACTTGTTTTTTTTTTTTTTTTTTGGCCAGTCCTGGGGCTTGGTTGGACTCAGGGCCTGAGCACTGTCCCTGGCTTCTTTTTGCTCAAGGCTAGCACTCTGCCACTTGAGCCACAGCGCCACTTCTGGCCGTTTTCTGTATATGTGGTACTGGGGAATTGAACCCAGGGCCTCATGTATACGAGGCAAGCACTCTTGCCACTAGGCCATATCCCCAGCCCTCCAACTTGTTCTTAAAAGATGCCTTATTTATATTACAGTGAGGATGACAATGGGTTGAAGGCCTTGATTACTCAACCATATAGTCTTCACATGTATGTTGTTTCAAATTGTAGCTCTTTATTTTCTAATCACCAAGAACTTACTGAAGCTCATTACTTCTCTTACTGCAGTAACTTTGTTGTTGTTTTTGTTGCTGGCTTTTCAACACTGACAAGGTTGGAAAGTTTCTGACATTCTACTGATTGTTGCAACTTAAGATTTTCTCAGTCACATTGTTCATATGTTGGAGTGGGTTAAGGCATGCCATGCAGGATTCTTTTCTTTGGTCACCAATAGGTAAGATGTCAGACTTAGAAATCGACACTTTTGGTGAAGCCTGGATTTGACAGCCAATATATGTGCAGTGAAGACAGTGTCACCAGATCAGCATTTGTGACAGTCACTTCTGTTTCACCCCTTAGAGTCTCAGTGTTCCCATCCAAGAAATGGGAGGAGTGTTCCTCCTGGTTAGCTGAAGGAGAAAGACAGGCATGTCTGACACATTTTTCAACTGTCTTGCCAGGTGCTGGTGGCTTAAGCCTGTACTACTCAAAAGGCTGAGCTCAGATCTGGGTATCATGGTTCAAAATCAGCTGGGGCAGAAAAGTCTGTGAGACTCTTACCTTCAATTCACCATCAAAAAGGCAGATCTGGGGGTGTGGTTCAAGTAGTAGAGCATTAGCTGTGAGAGAAATAGCCAAGCAAGAGCATGAGGCTCAGAGTTCAAGCTCCAGTCTCCAATAATGTCAGGCAGGCAGGAAAGCAGTCAGGCAAGCACGCACACACACACACACACACACACAGAGCTGTTAGTTCTCATTTGTTCTATGCTTATTTTGTCAAAGGGAGCCATTAACAAAAAATCAAATATCTTCAGAGGTGGGTTTTTTTTTTTTCTTTTCAAATTGACAATATTTGTCCTACTTAGGGCTGCTGAGCAACTCGGGTAGAAGCCAAGAAGAAATTTAGCCAGGTCTATGGTTTTGGAATAAGAAATGCTGGGCTTGGATACAGCACATACTTAACAAGCCTTAGGATTAGTCTTCAACACAGAAAGAAAAGAAAGGAAGAAAGAGAGGGGGAGGGAGGGAGGGAAGGAAAAGACAAATTTTAAAAAGGAAAAGGCTGTGTGTAAATGAAGTTAGGGCTGAGCTATTGCTCAGCAGCAGAGTATTTGCCTGGCATGTATGAGGCTCTGGATTCCACCCACATGGGTGCAGGCCATGAGACAGACAGGGGGCAGCTCTATCAGCAGGTCTGCTTCTAGGGCAGGTCAGAGCCTGGCGCTGGCCAGTGAGTTGCAGGCTAGTTTGCCTCTGCACCTTGTGGCTTCTTGGGGACTTGAGCTTGTCACAAATGGTGATTTCATGGGACCTCTAGGTTCTCAGTGGAAGCAAGAGAGTAGGCACAGGCGATGGTGTAGGAGACCCCCCCCCCCCTCACCGCAAGAGTAGAATGAAAGCCTCATGTACCCATAAGGACTTGTTCACATGACCCACAGCTGCAAAGGATGCTGGGAAGGCATTCCAGCTTGCTGCCCAGGAAGAAGGAGAAAGAGATCTCACAGATCTTTCTTAGATTTTTATGGAGGATAAATGCTTACCACGAACAAACTGCCCAGAAATAGTGATGATCTGGGAATCTGTCTGTAGCTACCTACCCAGGGAAGTAGCATTTGCAAACAATATTGCTGGTTTGGAACACTTTATTTGAGAACTTGTTCAACTATATTTAAAAAATTAGCCTAAAGTATGAATCTGCTTCCCATGTGTTGTATACCATGTAGACCCATTGGCATTCAGAACGTAGAGATCTATCTCAAGTAGGTTTAGAAATACATAGTTAGGAAATATTGCATGCAATGACATTTTAATTCTGTATCTGTATGGACGTGTATTTATTTTTGCCGTTGTATAAAGTCACGAGTCATGTGCCACGTTGAGTAGAATCCTTCATTCAGGGTGGCAGATAGAACCTTTGTTGAAATACTACCACTATTATTTAATTTGAATTACACGTTCTGCACTGAACCACATCCAGAGCATTTCAATTTTTCAATCCCTTTAATAGATCCAAGCCCACCTTTTGAAAAAAACGGAATCATTTTACATTATGATTGTATGAATATTTTACGATTATAATCACTCTAAAATGAAGGACAAAATTTATCATTCCAAAATAGAAATTTAATTTAAAATAGAAAGAACTTGATTACAAGGCTCAGTAGACTAGACATGAAATATATAGAAAACAAAAATGTCTCCACACACTTTTTGCAGTCATTTTTTTGAGGGGGAACCCCACAACTGTTTTGTAATGTTTCTAAAGATTTATATGTGAAATAGTTTAATCAGACCTCAAACTTGAAGGTTGAAAAAAATACACTAAAACCCTAAACCTTTTGGCCACTCCATGAAAAAAATTAATTAAGTGAATCCATGTTTAGAATCCCCTAAAGGTACTGAACTTGGAGGCAGAAAGTTGCTCCTAACTATGTCATGTTCCAGGGGCATGTGTGTTGCAAAATATTTATTTCCCTTTCCGTGGCCTGTTTAGTTAGTGTGTCTGGCTACCTATCACTTGGTTCTTAACAGTATTTGGGTGCAAAAAACAAGTTGAATTGACTGCGTTTGTTCCCTAATCAGCATTCCTTGATTTTTTTTCTTTTCTCTGATGTTTCTTTGTTAGGTGAGAGTTCAGATTTACTATTCATGAAACACCTATTAGTCAGCGACCATGGTCAGACAAATGGAAGCTAAGCACTGGTTAGTCTGTTGAAAATAAACACGAGGGCTCTCATTAACGTCATTGTTTGAATAATTATTTGAGTGACAGGTCCTGAGCAGCCCTGAAAGCAAGCCGGGTCCTTACTGGAATGAGGGACAGGCTGACAGCCACATCTTGGAGTATGGTCATTAGTGTACCCAGCCATCAATGTCATGGTACTGTGTCAAATTAGTTAGTGTCCCCTTAGCAAGAAAAGCCAGACCTACAAATTATCCTCCCGCCTCCCTCTGCAAACTGTGTTTACAAAACCCATGATCAAGTGCGAGCAAATTATTCACATGGCTCATAAATTAACTAGTTTACAGGCTTATAACATTTTACAAGGAGATAATAAAGGGGAGAAAAGTTTTCCAGTTGCTCTGCCCCAATGGGCACTCGGAGATCGGCTGCGTTTGCCTGACTCCGTGCACAGCTGGTCGGTTTTGTGAAGAAGGGCAAACTCTGGGGGTGTCGGAACAAATGTTTGCAAATGGAGGCTTTGAAAGGAGGCCAGGGTACACCCACCGAAGACGATATAATTAACTTTGTTATCTCATTACTCTGACGAGTCGGTGACAATGTCCTCTTTCTCCTGGTGGCAGTTGCTCATTAGTGAGTTCACTCATTTAAGCAGATCGATTACTCGGCTCTGCCAACTGAAATCATCTGCAAAACATCGCTGGTACTTTCTCATCATTCTTGGAAGCTGCCTTGTTGAAGAGAAATAATGGCAACTGGGCATATCATACAAGAATGATGGTTTGGTTTTGAAGTCTCATTGTTTTCCCTTTGGGGAAAGAAAATATGTTTAAAATCTCATACCCCAAAATATTACAATCTCACATCCAATCAATTTTATTGCCAGTTCCGGGGCTTGAACTCTTGGCCTGGTTGCTGTCCCTGAGATTTTGTGCTCAAAGCTATTTGCTCTACACAGTCAAGCCAGAGCTCACTTCTGGCTCTTTTCGTAGTTTATTGGAAATAAGAGTCTCACAGACTTTCCTCCCTGTGCTAACTTCCAGCCATACTCCTCAGATCTCAGCCTCCTGAGTAGTTAGGTTTTGCAAATGTGAACCACAAATGCCACACAGAATGGAGATTTTTAAGCTGTGATTGTTTGCACACAGTTTGTCCAGCACAGAGGCCTGCTGTCTAGAAGTGTCCAGCTGGACTTTACCTCCTGTTTCTTTATATCCTGTTTGAGCATGTGGATTTTCTCTGTCTTATTTCTCAGGGTGTGTTAGCATTATAGTTATGAGAGCCAATCCTAAGAAAGGAAATTCTACACATTAAAAGGATTGACCTTTTTTTTTTTTTTTTTAATGCCATTACTGGGGCTTGAACTTGGTGCTTTAGAACTGTCCCTGAGCTCTTTTGCTCAGAGCTAGTGCTTTACCATTTGAGCCACAGGTCTACTTTTGGCTTTTTTGTGGTTCATTGGAGATAAGCCTGAACTTTTCAAGCCAGTGCCTCAGCACTGGCTGTGTAACATGGCCACACAGCATTTTTTGCTCTTCTGTTCTAATTCTGTCACACAGAACTCAGATTCGGAGCCAGCGTGTGAACGCTGGTTCTCAAAGCGAATGGACAGAATAATTGGGTGTCCAGTGTGTGAGCAGGAGACCCAGGCCACCGGTCTGAGTTCCTTTGGAGCTGGCCCCTCCTCTCCCTAATGCCTTCTTTCTTCTCCTTTCCTTCCAGTGTCCCGTGTGTTGCAGTCCTGTGACAATATGCGCGCCTCCTGCCAGTGACCCCAGGTTTTTTATGGCTGTGAGACACGTTCAAAGCTCAGGGTAAGTGACAGACACCGCCCGTGTCCTGGGCTGCCGGTGATCTGGCGCAGGGCTGCAGTGGGGACTGGAGGCATACGAAGCAGATCTGACCGTCTCAGGCTGCGTCCAGAGCTCTCCACAGCAGCTTATGGTCTTCACGACTAGGCCCCACTCCTGGGATCCTATTTGTAGGAAGGCGGCCTCATGCTCGAGCCGACAAACTTTGTAAAGGGTCAGAGAGAATTTCTTGTCCCCCCTATGTCTATGGGAACTGCTCAGTGATGCTGAGCTTATAACAGTGCAGCCCGGGACATTTCATAAAGGAATAGGAGGGGCCCTGAATCCCAGGGGAACTTGGTTTACAGAATCAGTGAAGGGCCAAGCACCGTGGCTCACACCTGTATTCCTTGAGAGGCAGAGAGCAGGAGGATTGTAGCTAGAGGCCAGACTAGGAACAAGTTAAACAGATCCCATTTCACTAACTAAAACTGAGTATGGTAGTAGTGTATGCCTATATTCTCCACTATGTGAAAAGCATAGGTACAAGGACTGTGAAGTGAGGCCAACTCTTGGCATAATTAACAGACGTTGTGTTAAAAAGACAAAAAACAAAAATCTTCATCAACAAGTACAGGAGTAGCCAGGCACTGGTGGCTCACGCCTAATCCTAGCTACTCTGGAGGCTGAGATCTGAGGATTGTGGTTCGAAGCCAGCTTGGGCAAGAAAGTCCATGAGACTCTTATCTCTAATTAGCCACCAGAAAACTGGAAGCAACACTGTGGCTCGAAGTGGTAGACAGCTAGCCTTCAGCAAAAGAGTTCAGGAACAGCACCCAGGCCCTGAATTCAAGGCCAACACACACACACACACACACACACACACACACACACACACACGAAAAATGCAGGAGTAATGGCTCCAGTGGTAGAGAGCCTGCTTAGCAAGCTCTATGCCCTGAGTTCAAACCCTAGAACCACCATAAAAAATAAAAAATATAGACAGTTTATAGGGATGCATCAAAGCTCAAAGGTGTGTTCTCTATGAATGTGTTGCCTCAATGGGTCCCAGTCCCTCTGACCTGAGAGAGAGTGCAATGAGAAGGTTCCAGTCTTACTCCCTGGCAGGAGCACTGTGAACATGCAACTCGATGTGACTATGGAAGGATTTAGGGAATAAGGGTGAATTGCCTTGCAGACTTTCTGGCTCACCAAGTCGAGGGCTCTTTCAGCCTCTTTTCAGGCACCCTGGGCTTTAATGAGCTACTCGAGCTAGAGTAACACGGTTTGTTAGACGCTTGTCCTCTGTTACAGTTGATGGGCAGCTGTTGAAATATCTTTTTACTATCAAATCTGGATGGAGGGATGTGCTCAGAGATGATGGCCGGCTAAATGCCAGTGGAGGACGATTAAATTTCCTTTAATCATCAGAATCCAAGAGGACTTTAAGATCTTCCAGCTTTAATGTAGGCCTTAATAAATAATAATGTCTACAAGTATGTTTGAATTTCACAAGTCTTGCATGTCAAAACATATAGACTGGCTGGGCAAATATGCTTCTCCGGACGAGCTGTACTAATTAAGGAGGAAAGCCATACTTAAACAAACAGCTTTCGGAACACAGGAGTAATGAGAATTCCAATTCGTGAATTTTATAGGTATTTTTTTTCTCACAGAACATTGTATAATAATCTTCAGAGGTGTTTCTGTTTCTATATCATTATATCATTTAAAACTTGTTTTCTAGTAATACAGATGTTACTGTAAGTGTTAAAATGGTCTTTGTGCATCCTCTCTCATAAAAGACATCATAGGAGAGCAGTTTGTGTCTCCTAACTTTCTACTATGCTTGTTTAAGCACAGTATTTCTTCTTTAACGTCACATTATGGCTGCTGGATCGCCAACGATTACCTCTACATCCTGAAAGTTACAGAGGCAGAGATGTCAGAGATAGAAAGAATAGCCACCCCAACAAATGCAAACTAATTTAATGAACTGTTCCTGAAGCCTTACTTATGACTTCTAGTTATGTCCTACTAGCCACTCCTAACTATAAGTAGAGCTGAGAAATATTTCCTTGGGATTCGAAAATGTGGACATAATTCAGTTTAAGCTCTGGGTTCTCATATGAAGGAAAGACAGGTAAATGCTTACCAAGCTACAGTTGTGTTTACTTATAGAAAAACCATGCTGTATTTTTCCTTGCTATGTATCCTGCTTGAATTTGGTATGCCACTATTTCAGCCCGTTTGACTCTTAGCAAGAATACATGTATCTCCAGAGCTGTTTGAAGACCACAATATTCTTACTCAATATGCCAGTGTTGAGTGGAGGTGTAAACTTTGTCCCAGTCAAACTACAGAACCATCAGTCACGCTTCTGAATATGCAGACGAGGTTCCTTTCCTGTGGAGTCTGTGGGAGGGCCTGTGACCCAAGGCCCCTCCTCTCCCAGCACATGTGTGGCACTGCAGATGGCTTTGCCCCAGCCTTGACAAACCCACCCATCTAAATGTTCCAGTGTAGCAGGAGATTTCCCTGCGGTTGGGCTTGCTCATTCATCCATTCATCCATTCATTTAGGTGCCAGTGCTGGAACTTGAATTCAGGATCCCGTGCTCTTGCTTAGCATTTTGTTCACAGCTAGTTCTCTTCCATTTGAGTCACACCTCCACATGAGCTTTGTGTGGGCTTCATTGGAGATTGGAGTCTCTGAGATTTGTCTGCCTGGGTTGTCTTTGAACCCTCGTGCTTAGATTTTAGCCTTCTGAGTAGCTGGGATTATAGGCGTGAGTCACTGGCACCCTGTTTCTTTGAGTTTTCCACTCCTGCTCAGCTTGCCCATCCTGTGTGGAGTGTTGAGCAAACCCAGGACCCTCTCTCTGTGTGCTGGTCTGAGCTGGGCCAGCATGGCGGTGGCCAACACCGCTTTCAGGTTCCTTCGGGTTACTGTTGGATCCCTGCTTTCCCACCTAGGGGCTGGGGCTGTCATCCATCTTCCTGGGCTGCTGCCGCCTCTTGTGAACCATAGGATTAGAAGGAGAAGCCAGCTCCTTCTGGATCCTAGGGGGTGAGGCTGGCAAAGAGCTCAGCCTGGATCTACCTCTAGCAAAGACCAGTGCTGTGCTGGAGGCTCTGGTGATGATAGACTGGAAACCCAAGGGGTTCCCAGGAGAGCTCACGGAGCTGCGGCGACTTCGTAGGTAGCTGTCTGCCTGGTAGACAGTTGTCTCCTCTCATGGCTTCCTGCCTGGTCTTTCCTTATCAATCTCCATCCAGTCTTAATGCCTGTCACCACATGGTGGACATGTGGGGCTGTTTGGACAATGTCCCTTCAGAGACATATTTTCTTTTGGGGAGTAGGAGTGTGCCAGTCCAGGGTGCTGCCTCTGAGCTTTTTCAGTCAAGGCTAGTGCTCTACCACTTTCGCCACAGCTCCACTTCCGGCTTTGCTTTTTGGAGTTCATCGAAGGTAAGTGTCTCATGGCCTTTTGTGCCTGGGCTGGTTTTGAACTACAATCCTCAGATCTTAGCCTCCTGAGTAGCTAGGGTTACAGGGTTGTGCCACCAGCACCTGGATTTTCTTATTTCTTCTTCTTATTTTTATATTCCTTTTATTTTGTTTTATTTTTTACTTCCCCAGGGAGCAAGCCCGTTTCACAAGCAGAATTTGCTGCTTTCAGACTGGTGTTGTCAGTATGAATCTGACACCGCAGGACTTTGCCCTACAAGCTCATGTTCCATGATGTCACCCCTCCCACCTGACTGGCCCTTCCCATGTGCCTGCCCAGGTGCTGACTCTGCAGAAAGGTCCCGGTCCCCGACAGGCCTTTAAAGAATGGTGCCATCCTGCTACAGAAGCTGCTCAATGATTGTCACAGTGGCCATGGGTAGCCTGGTAGGAGAGCTGGTCCCTAATTGGAGGAGCAGCTAAAACCATGTGACCACAGACATGGCTGGGGTGCCTGGGACTCTAGAGTCTGAGTTACACCCAGGGAATCTTGGGAAGTCACCATGTGTTAAATGGAGACAGCCCTGTGTAATTCAGTGCAGCTTCCCAGGTCCCATGGCATCCAGCATGTGGCTGACACATAGTCTTGTTGAATATGTCAAAGCCCATCAGCACTTTTCCCTGTGAATCTGTCTTCTCATGGTGGTCAGGAAGCGAGCATGTGGGAAGGGAGAAGGGAAGAGAGCATGCCAAAAAGTCACCTCAGTCATTCTGTTTGGTTTTTTCTGGCAAGTTGCCTCTCTGCAGTGTATAGAGATCTTGATATGTGTGTTCTTCCCTGATGGGAAAGATCACCTGCCCAGAAGCAGGGGCCTTCCCTGTTAATCAAGGAGGCTGAATTCTCAGCCCTTAGTTCTAGCACTCTCATTCCTGCCTCTCAGTGCTTAGTCACGTTTTTTGGTGGTTCTGGGCCTCTGTTTCCTTACCTGAAGCAGGGCAGTAGCATTACCTAACTCATGGTAGTGTGGCAAGGGTTAAATGAGATACAGTGTCATGATAGCCCAGGCTGGCTTGGGACATAGGATCATGACACTAAACCCTCTGAGTGCTGGGATGACAGGAATGCACTACCATGCCCAGCTTACATCTCTTCATTTTAAGGTTGGCAAGGAAGGTAGGGTGGTCATGCCTATTTATATTTGCTAATGTTTCCTGCGCTGAATTAGCTTTAAAACTTAAAGTTTGAGGTAGGGGCATGTCTCAGTTGGTTGAGCACCTGCCTAGCAAGCCCAAGGCCCTGAAAACAAATGCTAGTACTGTGTGAAACAAAATAAAACACTTCAAGGTAACACATAGCACAAACCACTTTGAGGGTCACACAAGTAGAGGGTTGTCTGTGTTCTGTGTGTTGACTTGTTAACCTTTGAGAGTTGATGACTTGTCTCAAACAATTCAACCTCAGATACTCAGCTGGCTCAGTGCTCAGAGCCTGAGCAGAACCACAAGGCTATTGGTGCCTTCTGGGGACCCATTGTGCCCTTCTATTAATCAAAGCTGGTTTGGTCTGCCTAAGAACGGAAAGCACCTTAAAAGTCTGTAAACCCTTTTCTGTTTTTTAAAATAAAATGTACACTATCTTTCTGTCCTTAAAATTCATGTACCTTTCTTTTGAAAGAAAACTCATGGCTGAGCAGCTATGCACAGAGTTGTATGCCTGTAATTTCAACTACTTGGGAAGTAGAGGTGGGAAGGTTAGAGTTTGGAGTTGGACCAGGCAAAAAGCCAGTGAGATCCTAGCAATCTCAAAAGAATAAGCTGGGCATGGCAATGCATGTCTGTAATCCAAGCTACTAGGGAGGTGGTAATGGGAGGGTCATCTTTCCGTGCTGACCTGGGTAAAATCTTGAGATCCTCTCTAGAAAAGCAAATTTGCATGGCTTCCATGGTAGAATCTTGCTAGCAAGTCTAAGGTCCCGAGGTCAATCTGCAGAACTCCCTAAGAAAAATAAAACTCTAGTCTGTATAGCTGAAGGAGTTAGCTAAAAATATCGCTCATTATCCACCAATTTCTTTTATCTGCTTAAAGCTGGTAATGTACATTGTCGCATTATGTCAGCGGCTGACATGTTGTTGTTCATTGGGAATTTGTTACATAAAAGCTGACGCACAGAGAGGGACTCGTCTCTTTCTTTCTGTATCATGGAATTGTAGCTGGGAGATGATAAAAATATATCCAATTTCCTATTCTTATTTACATGACCTGTGAATGAACTAGTGCTCTCTTAAGAAATCAACATTGTCATTTGCTTTATTTATCCTTTATACCTTCTCAACCTACAAAATTCAACTACAAGATGAGAACGATGTGTAAGGCATCGAATTCGACTTCTTGCACCCTCTGTGGGAAAGGAAAAAAAAAATTAAAAGCCAGTGCATTTCAGCAATCTAGGGAAAACTTTAAACTCCTCACGGTTCTCAGAGTCGCTAACACCCAGCTCTTCGAGATCTCTGAAAACACGCCGCACCCCTCTCTCCAAATACCATTTCAGAAAGTAGAATAATAATTCACGAGAGGGGAAACAGACCCATGTGAGGCGAGTCTGGTAAGTAGGGGGAGGGTGGTGGGGTCCTGCCAGCAGGCTACCCTCACTGTTCTGCACAGCCTCACTGGGCTCGAGGATCTGCAGGAAAAGGATCACGGTTCAAAGCCAGCCTGAGAAGGAAAGTCTCTTACCTCTTATCTCCATACTAACCGCAATGAGCCAGAAGTGTGGCACAAACTGGTACTAGCTTTGAGCAAAAAAAAAAAGAAAAAAAAGCTCAGAAACAGCATCAAAGCCTAGAGTTCAAGCCCTAAGACTGGCAAAAAAACCCCATCAAAATGAAATCAAGAGTGGAAGGTGGGTTTTGAACACAGGCATGGCTTCCTCTTTTCCCCTAGCTCTTTATCCCAAACCATTGGTTTGTCCCACTCCATCCCCTGTGTGAACACAAGGTGAGCAAGAGGCTCTTCTTCTCAGACTATTCTCTCGCTGGCTGGTTCAGAAGTCTCCTTAGTTCTGGAACATTCGCTTAGAAGGATTTATCCTCCCTTATGGAGTTCATGGAACTAACCCCAGCTGACATTTTTTAATTTATTTTTTTCTGTTGGTCATGGGGCTTGAACTCAGGACCTAGGTGCTTGTCCCTGAGCTTTTCTACTCAAGGCTAGGGCTCTGCCACGTTGCATTACAGCTCCACTTCCAGTTTTCTGGCAATTAATTGGAGATGAGTCTCACGGACTTTCCTGCCTAAGCTGGCTTTGAACCTTGATCCTCAGCTCTCAGCCTCCTGGGTATTCTGGATTACATAGCCCGGCATTGAGGATTTTTTAATTTACAAGCTACATGCCAAAGATTCCTTCTCTGATAGTAAAATATTGGGCTTTAAGATGCATAAAAACTAGTTGCAAGGGAACCACAAGTAAAGTTTTTATTGAAAGGCCTTGAAATGTCAACATCACCTTGTCTTCTCGAAGAGCAGAACCACTTTTCAGGATTCTGTGCCTTTTGATGCCACACAGGTAATATCTCTTGCACACTGGCTGACTAGCTTAGGTTAAGGGAGAGTGAGTCGGCTCCTGGTTTTGAACAAATCCAACTTGAGAACCAGCTTCCGGCACCTCTGGGTGAATGAGGCCCGTCCTGCATGCATGCTCTCCCAGGTTGGGGCCCAAGCGCTCATCCGTCTGTTCTTACAGCAGAAAGAAATCTTTGCTGAAGAATGTGGTAGGTGTTACAGAGTTGAAATCGTTGTGCTCCTCTGCAGTCGCATATCTGTTGTTGATCATCGTGTGGGTTTGGAGGGGTGGGCAGGTGTGATTATTCCACAATCCAGCTAATCCTTGCTAGTGGCTCTGTGGGATGTGACTTCAAGACACCTCTGTCTAGGACTTGAGCATCTGCAGTGACCTTCTCTACCTTGAAAGCGGGCTGTGCCCCAGAAATACTCCAGGAATCTTACCTTTCTCTTCTTCCTTCTCCTTATCTATCCATTTGCCTGACCCTAGAAGGACATTTGATTTCAGCAGATGACTTCAGGGTGAGCAGTAAAGTCTCTTTTCCGGTGGTGTGAGAGCAGCTAGGAGGATTTGATGGTCTCTGTCCATGTGGCTATAGAAGAAGGGTGGTTGAGGGACAAGGGCCTCGCAGGAGGAATAGGAACTGCCAAGTAGTCAAGGCGAAAGTGTGTTCTATTGCTGGTTGATCTTTTCTCTAGAGTTAAACCCAGCAGTATATTCAGGATGGCAGTGAATTGCCTAGGAAAACTGGTGTAGAAAATATCTTAGCCCACTGAGAAACTCACCTCTTTGGATCACACAGTACATGGTAACCGAATGGTAAAACTTTTTGTAACTGAATTCTTAGTCTCACTTTTCTAGGAATTTGTTTACAAAGAAAGTATTCTGGATCTGGGTTTTCAAAGATGGTTCATGAGGATTAAAAATAGTAACTCCCAAAGGGTTTAAGGCATAAGTGGAATATCAATGCTTGCTTTTCAGTTTTTTGCTTCCTCGAGATGGGGCCTTGCGTTAGCTCAGACTGGTCTGAAAGCCACTGTGGATCCCAGGCTGGACTATAACTCTTCATCCTCCTGCCTTAGCCTCTTGATGGCTGGGATTACAAACATGTACTACCTTACCTGGCCAGATATGAACATCTTGTCCCATCTTGAGCATGGCATTTGCATATTCTTCCTAGATCTCACTCATCAGAGACGGATTTTTCTTTCTACCTAATCAGTTGTCAAAGACTTACAAATGAATTTAGTTATGTCAACTTACCTATTTGATTTGAAAAAGAAAAGTCTCCCCACATGCCCTGGAGGGAATGTATATGTCTCATTTTTCCATTCACTATTATAAAAAAATAAAAGATATCAAAGATGGCAAGATTTCATAAAGTACTTTAACTCCACAGGCTTTTAATGCTTCTTGGAATTAATAATTTTCAGGTCTATCATATTTCCTCCTTGGCCCACAATTCATCCCATATTTGGGTCTTGGCAAATGCTACTTGGTTAATTAGGCAGTCTGTTAACTCTGATTAGTAAGTTATAACAGATCAGCAGAGAAGTATCACTGTGTGATTTGGATTAAAAAGCTCTTCATCTCATCAAAACAAATTTACATTTATGGGGAAGTATGTTGAAATGTGCTATGGTACCATGATGCATTTCACAAGGAAAATTGATAAAGGATAAATAATTCTTCCCCCCACCCTAGAACGCGTTATTTATTTATTTTTATTGTGATGTGACATTCACCACACCTTCGTGCGGTCAGAATATACGTCAGTAGCTTGGGATTTTTCTTTTCAGGCTTTCACATTGTGGCTGGTTTAATCCCTCTATTATACATGCATGATGGATGCATTGCGTTTTCATTTAAGCATAATTTAGTGTCCTGGCACATGCTTGTATTCCAATTCTGACCACGGTGGCCTCTGATATTGGAGTCACTTGTGGAAATGAATCTTGGCTGTGTTGGGGGAAATTAGTGGGTTACATTAAGGCTGGCTCTCTTTCACAGCTTAAAGGCACTGATGGTTATTAAATGCCATTAGGCCTCTGTGGTCCCCTTCTATGTCTTGCCTAATGGCTTATCATCACTTAAGGGCATTTGGGGCATCAACAATATGCCTGCTTTCTCCCTCTCCGTCTTGGCCTCCCTTCTGCCCCCTCCCTTCTGTCCTTGCTTAGCATGTAACACTTAACATTGTAGGAAGTGAACAGACAAGTCAATGCAAGAATCATTTTCTAGGTTCAGCAACTCCTAAAGTTTTCTGTCACATATATGGCATTCAGAAGCTAGCATGGACTTCTCCATCCTCTGCCCCATACCCATATCTATGGACAGTCATACATACATGTTCATGTATGTGTGTGCACACACACCTACACATGGTAACTGGCATCTCAAGGTGCTTAAGACATCACTTATGGAGTTTGATGTGTCAAAAAGTTCAAATACCGACAGGTTGCTAAGCTGCTCCTGGAGCTGTCCGTCCCCTGGGACCTTGTTTCATATGGCAGTCACGAGTGAGAGAACATGAATTGAGTGTTTCATTTTCCCATCAGTTGACCAAGTTTGTTTTTTAGGGATTGCTGGGTTCTAGTGCCATAGAAAACAGAAATCAAAGAATCAAAAGGGGAATATTTTCTTCACATCCAGTGAACTTTTTGATTGTTCATTGGGATATGACCTTCGGCGAGAAATATTAAACTTCAATTTTTTATTTTATTTAGTGTAAGTAACTAATATATGAAAACTAGCCTTTCTCAATTTAGGAGACTTGTATGGTAGTGAAGGCGGTGATAGAAATTTGCTTAATTTAGAATGGAAATTGAAGTTTTATGAATTGGGTTATTTTCTCTTAATTGGGGACATTTAACAATAATCCTACGTGACTCTTATTTTGACAGTTTAGAGCCGGTCATTCAGAGAGAGATAAAGTTTGAGACTCATCAGCAACACATTTGATTGCCAGTATGATACTTCCGTTTCCCATCAGCTTCTCTCTCCTACAGAAAGAAGTGAGTAAGGAATTGAAAAAACAACCCAAACCATCCTGGCTTGCATTAATTTGTATAGTCCTTTTGAAAGAGCCAGTTTTAAGGACATTGTTAAGCTTTCAGTGCATTCGAACATTAGTTTCTTTATTTTATAATACCGAGAATCGAACATAGGAGTCTTGCACATGCTAGGCAAGTAATCTACCATGGATTCTTGCCTTCAGTCTTGGAAAAAGAAAATTTGAGACAGCCTTACTATGAAACTTAGGCTGTGCTCGAACTCGTGGTCCTCCTGCCTTAGCCTCCTGAGTTCTAGAAGTATAGTTATACCATCACAGCCAGCTGAGTTGTGTGTGTGTGTGTGTGTGTGTGTGTGTGTATGTGTGTGTGTGTGTTAATTAGATATTAGTTACCTAAATGATAGACAGATAGACAGACAGACAGACGATCACTGACAGGGCAAACAAACTCAAGAAAAGAACTGACTATGGGATGACATAAAAAGTAAAGCTGGCTTGGATGTCCAAGTGTCTTTTGAAATAGTTCATTCTTACCCCACACTCATGGTCTCTAAGAAGTCGGAGTGGTAATATGAGGTAACTTTCTGGAAAGTGCTTCTTTAATGAATAGGTCTGTAGATAGAAGCAAGCAGACATACTGAGAGTTTGGATACTGTTACTGTGTGGTTTTATTAATTGAATTTATTCCTTTAAAATGACCTTGGATCAAAACAAACACCTCTTCTGTGGTCACGGTGAGCAGATGTTTACCGTAATTTCTTGCTCATTGAAAAAAAAATGCTTGTTCCACCCAACAAAAACAGCCACGTTTGCTTGGCTCAATCAAAACTTTGGCGTGTTGGGTCTTACTTTATATATCATGGCTCTGGTCTCACAACCTTTCCAAGTGTGAGGCTTAGCTCACCGACTCCAACATCTGCAGGAGAGGTTTGCTCACAGTGATCTATTATGTGTGTGCTTAATCCTTAGACTGTTTCTGGCATTGTCCCTCCTCATTGAAAGCAATTCCCCATGTGCAGAACTCCAGTTGTTTTTCTTGACTACACAGGTAGCCCCCCACCCTTTGGCCCATGGCCAGGTTATGGAGAACTTTGGTTCTAGGAATCAAGTTTTGCTTCCACCATGGGAAGTGTCTGGTTTCTTCTAGAGCATTCTTTGGTATAAATGGCTCCTCCTCTTCTCGTCATTTGTGTTTGGCAAACACCTTTCTTTAACTGCGTGTAGGGCTTTCTAACCACTTCGCTCCTCGTTTTTTCTTAGTGTGGTTCTTTTTCTCCTTGCTCAAGCCCACAGAGTGTCTCCCCACAGCTTTGGGACATGATTCTCTAGGCCATCGGAAGACCAGCAC
The DNA here is from genome assembly GCF_023159225.1 of Perognathus longimembris pacificus. Lineage (NCBI taxonomy): Eukaryota > Metazoa > Chordata > Mammalia > Rodentia > Heteromyidae > Perognathus > Perognathus longimembris. Next base: position 59,063,734 of record NC_063170.1, on the reverse strand, counting down.
CCTCATCTGCACTCGAGAACTGCTTGGTCAGGCAGGGCTGAAAGGAAATACAACAGCACCACTGGGCTCTCCTTGGGAAACTCCTCCCTTTGGAATGGAGAGCTCTGGGTGGCTCTTCTTATTTTCTTCCCTCCGCCAAAATAAGCAGGGATCTTGCATAACACCAGGGTAGGGGGGAAAAAGGAGTCATTTTTAAGGGAAACGTATGTTCATGTTGAGGGAAAGTGAGTTACAACTGGACCCAGGCAGTGGGCCACAAAGCTAACAGTGCCGTCCTTTTGTGCAGGTAGGGAACTAGGCTTCCTTTGTATTGGGATCCTTTTTTCCTTGGGTCCAACGGTAAGTCAATCATGAGAGTAGGAGTCCAAGGCTTTTAGGATAGTTAATGGATGTGGTAGAGGATGGATCCAGTCTTGAATTTGGTCATTTCTTTCCCTATAGTCCTACACTCAGACATGTTATTTTTCTGTAGACTTGAGATGATGGTGCTTGTCTGAATTCAAAGCTGAAACTATGCAAATATGTTTCATATTTGATTTGACCTTAAGAGAATAGAAGGGAATATGAGCAGTGAAATGAACCAAGGATTCACCTCTCTCTTTCTGGCTGATCAGTACCCGTTAGCATTTGTCCTTTTAACTAAATCCAAATAATCTATGTTGATAGAAACAGAGCAGACACTTGGGTGTTTTAGACTGTTTGAGGGTGGCAATTTTTTTTTAATGCAGCTAATTTGCAAAACATAAAAAAAGAATAGAAAAAAGAGATATACATACTTTCTTAAACTCTCTCGTTTACCCATTTAAAATATGAAAGTTTCAGATCTGGGGGGAAAACCCACTAAAGTTCTTCTTTCCACATTATAAATTAAACACATCTGTCTTAAAATGTCACTATGAAGGAGGTGAGGCCCAAGAGCATTCTGGGTACTTATCTAGCTTCAGTATCAAAGCCAGAGCAATCATGAAGAGGGCTTCACACACACATGCTTAGAGAGTAGGCCACATGAATATGATGTGACATTCCCCAGATTAAAGAGTTTGGTTGTGTTTGTAACTATTTGTATTTGTACTTGTTTTCTGTTAATGAGACATAGTCTTGCTAGATAGCCTAGGTTAGCCTTGAATTTCTGCTCCTCTTGCTTGAACCTCCCAAACGCTTTGATTACATGGAAATGCCAGTATGCTTGTCTATGTAATTCTTTTGTGCATGAACAAGAGGGGCATTCAGAGGTATATTTAAGAGCTATTAAGAAGCTCATCTCTGAGACCTCTCACTTTCTTTGCGCTTTGACCTAAGTGAATTTGGTAACTGTGACACAGTAGGTCCTGACTTGCATTTAGTCTGTTCAGTTAAAACAAATGTAACACTTAGGTACTCTTGGTAGGACATCCTCAGCCCACAAGGAAGCAAAGCTATGTAAAGTGGGAGCTGCTGTTTCAGGATGGGTTTTAGGTTCAGGTGTTTCACTCCTCTCCTCCTCCACTCCCCTTTTCCTCCGAGGCTGAGAGGGCTTGCCAGTCACACCCCTGAAGCATTTCACTGTTGACAGCCAAAAACCATATGTATATAGGTAAGGGGTTTTGAGCTCCATTTCCTGTCAATCCATAACACATAATACATTGTCTTTTTTTTCCTTGCATTTTGTCCTGTAGGATTCGTTAAACTATAACATAGGGATGCCATCTCTATTTGTGGGAAGTAGGAAGGGCCTCCAGGGAAGTATCAGAGCAAAAGTGGAAATCCCAAAAACATTGTTTAATAATTATAATATACCCATGATCACATTCCCAGTGTGGCAGCTACTCTTGGAAGCAGTGTTCCAGCACTACCTTACTGCATCTTAGTACGTGAATCAGCTATGATCACTGTCTTCATGTTACAGATGGGTGAATTGGGGCTTAGAGAGGTTAATGATATTAAACAGCCCTGGCTACAGAAATTGTGTATGGATTGGAATAAGGGAAGTGTGTCATTTACTCTACAGGAAGGTATGGAAGCCAGTGTACTGGTTCTAGCAGTGTGTGTGCAAGCTGGGTACACAGCTTCCTGTTGTCTCTCCTTATTTAAAAATGCTGAAAGCATATTTCAGATTTGAATCAAGTTCTATGTACTTTTAAATTCCAGATTAAAAAAAATTGTGTTGACTTCTTAGATCACTTAACTAGAAATGGTATGGGCTCTGTAGATTCTATTCCCCACTTAGCTCTCTAGGGTTAGATTTGCGTATCTAAGGCCATATCACATGGACTCTACAATTTTCCCTGGGGTTTTAGGAACCAAGATTCAACAGGTTTTGTTTTGTTCCCTCCCTCCCTCCCTCCTTTCCTTCCCTTGCCCTCCTCCATTCCCTCTGCTCCCTCCCTCCCTCCCTCCCTCCCTCCCTCCCTCCCTCCCTCTCTCTCTCTCTCTCTCTCTCTCTCTCTCTCTCTCTCTCTCTCTTCTTTCTTTCTTTCTTTCTTTCTTTTATTCTTTCTTTCTTTCTTTGTCAGTCATGGGGCTTGAACTCAGGGTCTGGCCACTGTGTCTGAGCCTCTTTTTGCCCAAGGCCAGCACTCTACCACTTTGAGCCACAGCATCACTTCCAGTTTTCTGGTGGTTAATTGGAGATAATGAGTCGCATGGATTTTCCTGCCCGGGCTAGCTTTGAACTGCCACCCTCAGATCTCAGCCTCCTGAGTAGCTACGATTACAGCTGTGAGCCACTAGTGCTTGGCACCTTGTTTTTTTACTGATGTCCTCTCTACCATTCCCACATTTACCCTCATTGATCTTGTTGAGTCAGTGGTGTTCATTTTTCTCATTATTGAAATCATAATAAGCACTTTATTAAAGTGAACAAAGAATGCTCTGATGTTTTTTGTTTTTTTTTTTTGGCCAGTCCTGGGCCTTGGACTCAGGGCCTGAGCACTGTCCCTGGCTTCTTCCCACTCAAGGCTAGCACTCTGCCACTTGAGCCACAGCGCCGCTTCTGGCCGTTTTCTGTATATGTGGTGCTGGGGAATCGAACCTAGGGCCTCGTGTATCCGAGGCAGGCACTCTTGCCACTAGGCTATATCCCCAGCCCTCTGATGTTTTTTTGCAAGTTTTCTAGTGGGTGTAATTCCTGTGTGTACTTAAATGCACACATATTTCTATGGCCTGGGATGTAGCTTAGTGCTATTCTGATAATATGTGCAGGGCCCAGGGTTTCATCCTCAGTACGCAAACTTTTTACATTTGTGAATTTATCAAATTTCTGTTATCAGTTTCTGATTTTACTCTGTTATAGTTGGAGAACATAGTTATGCATTTCTTGGAACGCATTTTATTTTTCAGTATATGGCCTCTTCCTGGACAATGTCCTTGAGAAGTATATGTCATCTTTGCCTACTTGGATTCTCTGTGGAACACTCCAGGGTCTACTTGGTTCATAGCATTGCTCCTGTTTCCATCTTATGTCACTGTTGAATAATGGGGGTATTGAAGATTCTGACTATCATTGTTAAATTCTTTCTCTCTCCTTTCACTTCTATCAATGTTTGCCTCTTGTGTTTTGGAATTTCGTTTTTAGACTTTCTTGAGAAGACCAAAAGAAAGCATTCTGACTCTGTCAGCTACTGACGACTTCCACTCTGATTTAAGGTGTAAACACGGTATCACGCTTGTTAAAAGTTCAGTAAAATAAAGGAGCAGTTGGTGCGAATATCCAGTCCATATTTAAATTAAGAGAATGGAAGGATTGATGGCTTACTTATCCAGTGTATTATTTCTTTTTTATTGTAGGCAGCTGGTAAGGGCCAATTGAGGCCAACTCAGCATTATCTCCAGTGGCAGGTGACTCGGGGCTTTGATTTACCTAGATCCATGTTTCATCTCTACTCTTCACTTCCTCTATGTAGACATGAACTAATGCAATACCAAAATATTCCATGGGAAAAATATGCTTTTATGTTTTGGCAAATAAGAATAAAATGTAATTTTCTTCTTGTTGCTCAATCCGTGACTCTACGGCCCTTCCTGTATGTAGGCCACCTGGCAAACTGCAGGTGCAACTGTCATACAGAAATTGCTTTTCCCCTAAAATACAGAAATGTGAAATAAACCAATTTGGGTGCGAGTAGGGTATGCTAGATTTACTTAGTATCTATCATACCTCTCCTTCCATTCACCATATCAGGACTAATCAAAGAGTTTGAACAGCCTAGTTTGTGTGCAAATGTATATTTCGCTTGACAGAGACATTGATACTTCTGATGAATTTGTTTTCCTAACAGGTTACAGGCAAACAATAATTTGTTTCTTTTCAACAGCATTATAAATTTGTTCTAGACATATGACAAGGAGACACAGGTTATAAGCATTTGCACATGAATGCACACATACAATATGAATTTTTTACTGGAGAGTTTTAAAATTAGGCGTTTGACTTTAGCTACTTTATTATCCCCTCACCATATTTTTGCGTGTATCTTTGAATACTAAACTCGTTGAGCCATAATTTTACATTCTCCATGAATAAAATAATTCTTCAGGAAGCTATTTTTACTTACGTGTTAAGGATATCTTTTGTGTTGTTGATGTTATTGTCTGTGTGAATAGTCCATAAGGTGAATGGTTGGTGGTGTTTCTGTATCTTAACCTTGTCTGAAGATGGAACAGTTGTCTTTATCATTTTTATTTCAGTGTGTGACCTCTCTACCTGCTGGGTTTCCCAACAGCTGTTAGCTAACTACTGTAGCACCATATTGCTACTAGCATTCCTGGATCACAAATAGGAAGTAAACAGAAAATCTTGCTAATTTGAGCCCAGTAGGAACCTTTACTCTGTAATGAGGGACTCATTTTGAAAGCAGAGAGACATCTCACAAAATTAGAGCCAAATTTTTAAATGATCTTAAATAACTAATTGAGAGCAAGGATGGTACTTAAGAAGGAGTGAGGCACTGACACATTGAAGAATTGCAGCAGGGAGAGAGAATCCTCTAGGAGATGGTGTAATTATGCTGTCTTCCTTGGGTTGCTACCGATGCTAATCTGAGTATGGGAATGATAATATACCTGAGAGGACAGGTTTGTGGTTGAAACGCTCTTGATAGATTTTGACAAATTAAACAGTGGTAAAGATGTTTGGAAGTTATCCAGGTCCTTACCATTATTTATGTCAGGGAACTAGAAATCAGTGGTTAATTTGCAGTTCTTATAATTTTTTATGATACTCATGTTGTTGTAAATTTAGCCGTATGTAGCATCAACTCAGCGGGATGCATCTTATGTTGTCAGCTACCTTTTGACATCATAATAGATTTCAGTTGCCAAATCGCACTAGTTAGAATACAATGTAAAAGAGAGCTGCATGGAATATTTGGAGCAGAGCCAGCCACAGTACACACAAAACGGACATTCTAAGATGAGAAGGCTCTCATTGGAATGGGGGAGATGTGTGGATTTGACTTGGGTGTTTTATTGTATTTCTTCTTTCTGCCTTTAAGCCATTCCAGCATCTTTTTCTGTAAGCATCTTATTTACTTACTTCAGGCTAGTGTGCCCTTTGGTGTAATGGAGAGGTACTGATCACTATAGCCAACTGGTATCACAGCTTTGATAACATCCTTTCCTGGCCTTGAACCCTGGGTTCTTGAGCTATATATTTTTTTTCTCATTATATTTCAGTTTCCATTACATTATTAGAAAAATATTGACATTTTCCCTAGATAACTGAACCCTTGGTTGGGAAGGTTTTTTTCTTTTTTTTTCCTTTTTGGCCAGTCCTGGAGGGATTGAACTCTGGCCCAGAGTGCTGTCCCTGAGCTTCATTTACTCAAGGCTAGCATTCTACCACTTGGGCCACAGCTCTGTTTCTGGCTTTCTATGAGTAGTTTGTTTGAATTTCTGTCCAGGCTGGTTTCAAACTGCCATCCTCAGATCTCAGCTTCCTGAATAGTTAGAATTACAGGTGTGAATCACTGGCAACTGGCTCGGAAGGTATTTTCTAAAGATCTCCCCCCTCCCCCCATTTTCCAGTTTATTTAATATTACCTCTTTAATAATTACTTGCTTCTTTGTCCTTGACCTTTGACCTGCTCCCAACTGAAAAGTATAAATGGACACTTTTAAAAAACTTTATTCTCATCCCTTCATTCTTTCAGGTTCTCGAGTTTTGACCCCTCCCTAACTTCTTTTGAGACGCTATGGTCTTTATGTCACATATATTTTTGTGTTTCCCTGCTTTGATCTGTTTGACTGTCTGGCCTCTCTGCTTAGAAATACCTTGTGACCCCCATTGGCCAAACTTTGATCTTTCCTTCCTGAGTCTGTTGTAAATCTTTGCTGAACAGATTTCTCCCCAGTGCTCTCTGCGAGCTCAGCAGCAGGGCTGAGGCGTGAGGAGTGGAAGGAGGCGTTCCCTGACTGTCCTTCGTCTAATTGGGTTGCATGACTTCGGTGCCTTATTTGGATTGTCCATTTGGCAAGGATGCTGCTGCCTTATTTTGCTATGGCCTTATCTGCTCCTGATGGCTAATAAATGTTTAATGATCATCGAAATGATCAGTTACCAGTCCATAGTGAAGGAGATCTTATTAACCTTTGTTAAGCACTGCTGTATTGTCCTTGGCATGGGCATTTCTGGGTGCCATGTGCCAGTGACTTTGGAGTCGGATGTGTTGGATTGTTGGGGCTCCTGTGTGATGATTCCTGTCCTTCACTCTTCAGTTTTCGTTGAGAAGCTGATTGCCTTTGCTGTTACTTCAGAGAACAGTCAGTAGTTGCATACGTTAGGTAAATTAGAATAAATTTGTATTTGAGGGGCATGCACTTATTCTTTCATAAGGTTGAAGCAAATAATAGCAAACTGTCTACTCAGTTTTTGTGCACTGTCGGCTTATCTCACACAAATCTGTCCTTTCCCAGGTTTTCTTTTTCTGCCCTATCTAAAAGGTGATCTATGTCTACTGAGCACTTCAGTATATCATGTGAAACCAAGGGACTGTATTTTATATTTCATTTTGTTTAGAATTTACTGGAGCCAGCCACCATTGGTGACGTATGTAATCCTCTCTACTCAGGAGGCGGAGAACTAGGGATTAAGGCTTGAAGACAGCCCAGGCAGAAAAGTCCATGCAACTCTTATCTCTAAGTAATTGCAGAACAAAGCAAGAAGAGGAACTGTGGCTCAAGTGGTAGAGCACTGGCCTTCAGCAAACAAGTTTAGGGACAGTGCCCAGGTCCTGAGTTTAAGCCTAGAAACTGGTGCATATGCACTACGTCAGAATGTCCTTTTATGGCTGCTGTATTGAATAGTATTTGTGTGTGTGTGTGTGTGTGTGTGTGTGTGTGTGTGTTTATATACATTCTGTTCTGATGGACCATATAATATGACCATTCAGATCAAGAAATCCAACTTTTCTCATGTGTTCTATTGAATCCACAGTCCATTCCCAAACTGTCTAATGTTTCGACTTTTGCTTATAATCTTATCACCTCTGTGCGCATTCATCGGCATTGTTTAGCATTGTCCTTTTTTCATTCTGATATGATCTTTAAGTTTCTTACATTGTAAGTTTCCTGTCAGCTTCTCTCTGTTCTCTGTGGTACCTGTTAGAGAGCTAGCCTTAAACTGAGGGTTTGTGGGTGTGGGTCTCCTCGTGCTTGCTGACTAACAGGCTGATGTTTGATCCCTTCAGCAAGACTCAAGGTGGTGTTCTGTTCCTCTACTGGTGTGTGTGTGTGTGTGTGTGTGTGTGTGTGTGTGTGTGTGTGTGTAATACTTGGTCATGTGAACAATTGATAATTCACTGGGAGAGGGAAAAGAATGGAATTCTAATTGCACTATTGATTCGCTGGAAGTTATTCATTTTATTCTTCAGCTTCCCATTGATTACTCAGTGGTACTGCTTGTTTAGGAAATATAGGACACACACACACCAGATTCTCTCCCTGTTTACCAATTTTCAAAATAATGAATTGGCTTATTGTGTTCCTCTGAATGTAACTATGAAAATTTAATACCTTTATGAGCCATAAATTTAAATTTAAATGTGCCTTTCAATCATTAGTTTTTTTTTTTTTTTTCAGTTTTTGGTGAAAGATTGAACGCTGTCTCTGATCAGCGAATTTATTCACATTTAATCTACTGTCCTTCCGGTAGGAAACGATGGTGTTCCAGGGCTTCTCTTTAAACTGTTGGGGTGGGATGTTTTGAGCTCACCTGTGTCTGTCTTTTGCTTCTTTTTCTTTATCTCTGCTGACGTGTGTAGTCTCTGTCGTCTCTCTGTCTGTCTTTTGTGGTGACAGAGCCTTGGGCGTCCTAGCCAAGTGCTTGGCCAATATTTCTTACCTGAAAAATGAAATTAGCCTTTGTCATCATCAATTACCATTCCTTCTAGTGGAAAGTTGTTTTTCACTCCAAAACAATGTTTGTTGTTCGTCAATTCATCTATACCTCACAAATTCCTGATTATTTTATCTCATATTTAGGCCTTCTCCTTAGTCTCATATCTACTTTAATTTTATCTCCTTTTTTCTGATAATTAAGGGGAAAAAAATTGGGATGTCCCACAATTGCTTACACATAGAAGATAGTCTCAGAAAAATAATACGAATCTTATCACCACCAGTAATGATTGCTAAGAAAATGTAAAACATTTCCAAATATTTCTCTCTCCCTTTCCCTTTTCATCTCTCTTTCTGTTTCCTTCTACTTACCCTTTCTCTTTTCTTATTTGGGCAATACTAGAGTTTGAACTCCGGAGCTCACATTTACTAGGCAAGCACTCTTATCACTTAAGCCATGCCTCTAGCCCTTCTATTATTTTTAAATGATTGTTATTATATTTGCTTTTCCAGAACTACAGTCTTTTATGCTGAACTCCCTTTAATGTTATCATAGTTTCAGCAATGGAGCTATGTTCTATGCTAAATATCAATGCTAAATATGGGGATCTATTGTCATTTTATTCTTGCATCTTGACAAGTGTGTTGCACCTTTGGTACTTAGAGCAAAGTTTTTTGCCAAACAAAATTGTTGGCTCACATTTTTTTATTTGTGTATCTTAAATATGTCGCTTCATTTTTCTCTTGGCATAATATATCTCAGATTGAGTAATTTTACTAGAATGTATCTTATCGTTGGACATTTTGGGGAGTTACACAAAAGCCCAGTTTGTTTTTCGGTATATAGTTTCAGACTTTTTAGAGAAATTTTCTTTTGAGTAGTACTTTCAGATGTTTTCAGAGTTCCTTTCCTTAATTTCCTGCTCAGAGACTGTTGTTTTGCATATGTTGGTTCTTCTTTATTTGATATTTACTTTTAAATTCTTTAATTTCTGTCTTCATTTCTTCTTGTTTTAGAAACTTTTCTCATTTTAACTTCATTTACTAACTCTATTTCTTATGTCTGTTCTCTGCCCTTCTGATGTGTTCTTCACTTCTGAAATTTTTTTTCAGTTTTTCTCACTTCTGAGTTAGTCTGATTCTGAATTGTTATTCTTTCAGATTTTTATATCCTATTCTTATTATCTCAGCTCATTTGAGATAGGATACATTCATGGGATGACATGTCTTTCTGGTGTATGACTTCATTTTCTGGTGAGTGTTGCTGTATTTTTTTCTTATAATCTGTAGCATCTAACCTCAATTTTTTTCTCTCATTCCTATTTATGTGAGAGTAATTTTCTGTGTGTATGTATGTATGCTGCTGGTTCTGGGGCTTAAACTTGGGGCCTGGCCACCTCCATTCTTCTGACTGAAAGTGGGGGTGTCAGCCCTCAGCGTCTCAGCTTCTCATGTGTCTTGAATACTAGTTATTTCCCCAATGGAGTTCATGTGTCTGTAATGTTAGTGAGTGACCCAATCTGGTTGTGGCATGCAGTCTTCGAGGGGCTGGCATGACCAACCGTTGTGAATGAAAACATTGTACAATAATCTGGGAGGATATTTCTGATTCTCATAGGTGCAGAGCCTCAGTAATAAAGTTATAGACCTATATGCATGCCTCATTTGGGACTAGCTAATTAGCACAAGATTGAAGATGCGGTCAGGGGAACTTCGAGGTTCACGTATATTTTGTCAGCACGTGCATGATGGAAGTGAGCTACTGTTTCCAGCAGCTCTTTTGCTCTGGTTATAACTTTGGTGGGGAATTGATTGGCAGTCAGCTTTCCTGATTTGTGGGTACATGTTTGAACACATCCAATTCTGTTGCAGCTGACTTAGCTGAGAAGGATTGCAGGTAAGCCTGCTCGTCAAGGTTCCCACAAGTCAATTTCAGGACTGGAGTCAGAACTCACTCCCCACTTTGGAGTGACAAACATGCTATCATATTTTCCTGCTCAACCATGGCCCTCATTAATTCATCAGAGTCTGCTTCAATTGCTTCCGCACACAAGCAGTTCCAGAGCATTCAGTATCTTTCTTCTCTCCCGGGTTTACTGTGTTTATTCAGTATTGTCCTATGTGCCCAAATTGGATGGGGCATTACATGATGGTGAACAGGTTTGTAGGTAGAATTCAGACTGAATTGACCTCTAAGTGTTGCCATTTACAAGCTGTCTCGTTAGGACCAGTTCCCCTGTTGGCCCTTATCTCTTAAGTGGGATATCAGCAGTGTAAAATGGTGCCTGATACACATTGAGCACCATTTTCCCCTGTCCTCCTGTTCCTTCCACTGCAGTTCAGTTGACTTGCTATTTTCTCCCCTTCCTCTAGGGCTCTGCAGAATTAAACTTCATCTTTACCCTCCCTGCTGGTCCGTTACGCCCCCATTTCTCCTACCTTCTTATGCCCATTGAGTCTTCTCTTCCCATGGAATTAAAAGATTTGCCTTAAAACAAATTTTCTCACTTGACTCAATCCAACCAGAGAACCTGACAGGAAAGCCTTTCTCGTGGCAGATGTTTTAGAGGATGAAGCTCTTATGGCTTTCTCCCCTGGATGGCTTCAAGAACTGTGCTGAAATACTTAGCTGCGAACTCTTTCCTTCTCCCCTCCTGTCTGTTCACTGAGAACACAGCTCAGCTTCCATCTTGGAACCCCATGGCAGGTTTTGTGAGAGCAAGGGTGCCTTTGGCATGGCCTTCCTGTTCCCACTGAATTGGCATCACATCCCAGTGGTCACCAGAAGATTCTCTTGGCATCACTAGAAACTTTCTTACTCAAGTGGTCCTCAATTACAATGATCAACTTAGCATCCTTTGGCATCACGATAATCCCAACGTGATCCACACTTGGGAGAAACCAGACGCTCTGCGTCTTGCCTTTTGACCTTTTTCCAGAGGAGCGCCATGAAGTCTGAACCTCTCTCTGTCCAGGATGATCAGCTGCAGTGAGTCGTAGCCCCAACCCCAATTACGGGGGCAGTGGTGTGAGATTAGGTGTAGTGGGTACATTTTCACCGTAGGATACTTCTAGTGTATGTGGGTTTATTGAGACATCACCATCTGTAATTATTATTGCACCGATAGTTTTAATCTGGACCCCTCTTGTGCTTGGTTTCTTTTTGTCTTTTTTAACCCATGGTGTCTCCGGGGTGATGTGTTGTGCAGGAATGCTCCTCTGAATGGAGACTTTCTCCTGTTAGCTGGACCTGTGCTTTGCGGTAGCCCTCATCCGGGATGATCTGGCAACAGAAGATCACATTTCATTACCCTTTGAAGACGAGGGCAGTGGCCTAGCGCTGGCAGGCTTGCATCTTCCTGCTAATATGTGCCAGATTGTTTAGTACTTTCCGTAAGAAAATGATGTACTGAAAGGTTTCTTTCCCTCTTTGAAAGGAGGAGTGATATTAATATGAAATAAACTGCTTTGTTATCTTGAAAGCAGCGAGGGAGAGATAACGTGGCTGCCATCGGCACAGTATAAACCATTGCATCTTTATCACTCCGTCGGTGGGAAAGAACTCCTGGTATTTGATACACAAAGAATTCTGCAGGTATTCTCCTCTCCACATGAGCACCACAGATGTTTCACCCAAACCGAAGCTATTGGTAGGAGCCTTCTGTATAGGTGCTCAGTCCACAGACAGCTGTAACAACTATGCTGGTTGAGCTGAAGCCCGTGGTCACTGTCATCCGCTTGGAAGAGAAGGACATCTCTCTTCCTTTGTGCTATTAAGGTTTAACCACTTCAGAAGGATATGTGCCGTAGGACCCAGCTTTGGACCTTTTGTGTATTGTTCAGCAATAACACTTGAAGGTAATTTGAATCAGTTGCCAGTATTTGAATATGAAGCTATTTCCCAAAGGCAACTGGGTATTGCCTTTGTGAAAGAATTGGGGGCAGCACTGTGCCCACATTTCCCAAAGGAAGGTGGATTCTGGACCTGAGTGCTAGCTGGCTTTGGATGAGCCGTGTCTTCTCTCTTGAGCTACTTTGCTCATTACTGTGACCATCTGCCCCACACACATTGGAGTTAGCTGCCTCTTACTTTAACATGGCAAAAGTAAACCAAAATAGCACTGGTATTCAGAGAAATAAATTTGCTGAGTGTATCTGCTCAATGACAAAAAGGAAATAATATATTGTATAGGAGTTAAAATCTGCATATAATTCCTGAAGTGTATGTGTAGTATCTCAGGCATATATAGAAATTCTGGCACATAAACAAATGTACTTTTCTATAATGTAATAAATAGGAACGTGTTGGAAGTCACCCTAGATCGTATGAAAATTTCTGCTCTTCAGAGGATATTCCAGAATGCTCAAGTTGGAAGGACCGCTTGGTAGCCTCCTGTTCTAGACAGGCCATTCATGTAGCTTCCTGTTCTAGACAGGCCATTCACGCAGCCTCCTGTTCTAGACAGGCCATTCATGCAGCCTCCTGTTCTAGACAGGCCATTCATGCAAGGCCTCCAGGGGAGGCCTTGGAACTTGCCATGTGCTTTTCTTTGCTCTCATTCCCATAGGTGGAAGTGTAAAGACAAACTGTTTACTTTGTAAAGAAACAATTCCATAAGCAGTTCTAGGTTCTGAGTTCTCTAGGAGACTAGGTCAAACATCTGTCATCTGAAAAAGTGAAGACCAAAATACTTCAAAATCCAAAATCTTAAGCCAGGCATTGGTGGCTCACACCTGTAATCCTAGCTACTCAGGAAGGCTGAGATCTGAGGATCATGGTTCGAAGCCAACCCAGGCAGGAACGTCCATGAAACTTTTATCTCTAATGAACTACTGAAAAAAAGCCAGAAGTGGAGCTGTGGCTGAGGTTGGTAGAGTTCGCCAGACTTGCACAGAGAGGCTCAGGGACAGCGCCTTGAGCCCTGAGTTCAAGCTCCAGGAATAGGGGAAAAAAATCCAAAATCTTTGTGGGTCTCAATGTAAGGTCACAAATGGAAGAATCTACATTGCATTTCACATGGTAGATCATAGCCACTGCAAATACACTAAAAATATGGTACAAATTCATTTTCAAGTTATGTATAAAAGTGTATTGGAAACACAAATCCATTTTTTAGAGTTTGTTGCTTGTACATCTTATGATTGTATTCCAAAATTAAAAAAACAAACAAACATAAAAGAAAGTTGAGCTGAGCACCATTTGCCCATGCCTGTAATCCTGGCTACTCAAGAGGCTGAGATCTGAGGATCATGTTTCGATGCCAGGCTGGGCAGGAAAGTCCATGAGACACTCCAATTACCCTCCAGAAAACAAGTCTCCAGTTAGCCACCAGAAATCCGGAAGTGAAGCTGTGGCTCAAAGTGGTGGGGCTCTAGCCTTGAGTGGAAAAGCTCAGGGACAGTGTCCAGGCCCTGAATTCAAGCCCCAAGATGAACAAGAAGTAAAGAAGAAGAAAATGAAGAAAATTGGAGCATAAAATGTGAGATACTTCAGGTTCAAAACTTTCAGAGAAGAGCTCCTCACCTGGGCTTTCTCCAGCCTCTTGCGCCTTTCCAGAACATGCGTGAAATACGTAGTGGGCTGTAGAGCTGAAACTGAAGCTGTTGTTCATTTTCCCAGTCTATTTATCTTAGGATTGCCACAGCACAGAAGCTATCGTATTGTATTCTCCTTTTTGTTTTCTTGTTGCTTACATTTTTGATGGTCAGATCCATATTAAATTCCATCTTAAAGACATCTATCACAGTCTTTCACCTTTATCATCTCTGTTTCTGTGTAGGGGAAGACTTCATCCTCTGATGATAGGACCATTTCAGTAGACACTTCTTTGTTTCCTTCTAGCTTAATCTCAATACTAGATATTTGCTGTTTCTATTGCTTTTCAATCATGACTGCACACTAGTCACTTTGGGATTTTAAAACTTACTGAGGTTTGGGCCCCATGCCCAGAAATGGATTTAATTCAGCTGGGGCAAGGACTCTGGCATCAGCAATTTGAGAAACTTCCTGGAGGAGATCTCATGTGTATCTCTAGAACTGACAGCCAGCCTTCTAGTTTGTCAGCATGGTTTGTTCTCTATTAAGACCACCCCACTACTTCCATGTCCCTGTTTTCTGAATTAAGTCCAGGCTCTAGTTTGGCTTGGAGGCCTTCAGAGTTAGTTCCTAACCACTTCCCCAGGGTTGTCGCTGGCCATGGTTCCTCCTCACACTTACACACAAGCCATCCAGGAGAGTCACCATTGCCTAGGGTTCATAATCCCCTGAGGATTGCATTCCTTTGCACCTGTCCACTCTACTCTCTCCTCTTCCACTTGAGAAGAACAAAACCTAGATGTCCCTCATGGCTGTTACTTCCATCACAGCATCTTTTCTGCAAGCTGGCTTAGGAGTCATCATGGGGGCTGGGAATGTGGCTTAGCGGTAGAGTGCTTGCCTCGCATGCATGAAGCCCTGGGTTTGATTCCTCAGCACCACATACACAGGAAAAGCCAGAAGTGGCGCTGTGGCTCAAGTGGTAGAGTGCTAGCCAGGGACAGTTGCCAGGCCCTGAGTTCAAGCCCAAGGACTGGGGGGAAAAAAAAAGAGGAATCATCATGGTACATGGAACATGTCTACTAACTGTATCCACAATCTCACACACACACAACTGGCCCACAAAACCTACTTCAGTGATGAAAATGTGCCATAAGTACGCTGTCCAGGAAGCTAGCTCCTAGCCACATAAGGCTCTTGAGCACTGGCAGTGTGAACAGAGCAACAGAGGAAATGGGTTTTTAGTTTGATTCCGTTTTTAATAATTTAAATGTACATAGTCACATGTGGCTAGTGGCTACTGGAAGCAGCTCAGGTCTTGACTTTGAGCTTCTTGAGTGCTAGGACCAAGGGATGTTTCCTATGCAATACAGACACTAAAAGTCTGGATGAATGCTAAGTGAACAAATGATTAAAAAAGGAGTCATATAAAAACATCTCTGGTTTATATACTTCCATACCACTATACAAATAAAAATCCTACCTTTGAGTGTGAAATATATTATCATGTTAGATCCACACATTGGTCCTGTTACCCCATTTAAGAGAAGGGAAAAACAAATCACAGAACACAGCAGGGAACGTGACTCAGCCAAGTCATAATCATGAGAAATAAGACCCGAGTGCACCTGCCGGTTACCTTTATAAGTCCAACACAATTTTTTCTTTCCTGACATTTATTTCTGGGTCTCTGAAGATATGAACTCTAGAGAGAATGTTCTGTGATTTTATACCTCGTGTATAGCCCATTAGGTTATTTCACAATGCTTGAGATTGGCGCTTTTTTTTTTTTTTTAACCCTTTTGGTAGCTCCACAGATGCCGTTTCTTGAGCCTGGGGAGGCGATTGGCTGATACCGGCATTTGTTTGTTTGAATGTCACTGCCAAATGTGCCAAAGATGAGCCGTTAGTGGTTTGAGCCGTGGCAGCTAGCTTTTTCTTCCCCACCACTGTACAGACTGTCCATCAAGTTTGAGATATTGGAGGTGGGATGTGTGGTGATATTATTAAACCTGAAGTTAAGCAGACCACAGCTCAGGCGAGGGAATGGCATTACTACAGCTCATCGGAGACCTTAATGCAAAGTTGTCTTTATAGCCTGAAAGCTTTTTTTTTTTTTTTCTTGGTATACAGTGTCTAAATTAGGGCACCAATAGTAAGGGGTGGGTAATTACATTTTTGGTGCATAGTGAATCTCAATTCTTATTTATAAAAAGTCGATTAGATTAAATTCTTATAGCTTCCTCGCTCATTCTATTTCCTGTGCTCTGTATTATGAACAATAAGGTAATTTTACTTCAGAGAAAGGGTTAGGGTGTTTTTTTTTCCCCTTCGCTGTTCAAGTTCTGTCTTAGTCACTCACATATCATGTGTATCCGTGATGCATTTCTTCTCTCCTCAGAAGTGTGAACATATACTATGCAGACACGATCTGCTTGGCTGCGCGTTGCTCAGCCATTGTAAGCACAGGTACAGAGAAGAAGAATAGGTGATTTTATGAAGGAACCAAAGAAAGAAAACATTGTTAGTAAGTTTATTTACTAGGCTTACTCGGCTGGATTCAATATTCAAGATTTGGCAAGTAGCTTTTATAGAATGAGCATAAAGCAGGTTAGTGAGAGAAACTGCTGATAAAGTAGGCCGTTGTAAGGAAATAGCATCATTTCATGCAGGACAAGTGCACCGTATCTAAACACTTTATTCAATGAAGTGTTTGCCCAAAGACAGCTTCTGGAAGGCTTGCTGGAGGAAGGGCAGGTATGATGGTCTGATAGAGATAGGGAGACATTTCTAGGTGAGGAGGGTGCACAGAATACTGATGATAGTCTAGGTGTGTGCAAACGGCAGATTGTAATGGGGGAGTGTGTACAGAAGGAGGAATTGGAGTCA
Organism: Perognathus longimembris pacificus; assembly: GCF_023159225.1. Taxonomy (NCBI): domain Eukaryota; kingdom Metazoa; phylum Chordata; class Mammalia; order Rodentia; family Heteromyidae; genus Perognathus; species Perognathus longimembris. Next base: position 59,046,996 of record NC_063170.1, on the reverse strand, counting down.
GCTTCTACCAAGACAGGGGGTGGCCCAAGGTACCGCGGGCCATCTTATTCCTATGTACATCTCTTCTGTACTCTTCTAACCTTGGAGAACTCAGAAATGTTTAGATCAAGATGGCGAGGGCATCTTAAAGGCACATGACATTCACCTTCCACATCAAAATTGAAATGATTCCTAACGTCAAAAAAAATAATAAGAGCTGGGAAAATGGCCTAGTTGTAGAGTGCTTGCCTCGGATACATGAAGTCCTGGGTTCAATTCCTCAGCACCATATATGTAGAAAAAGCCAGAAGTGGCACTGTGGCTCAAGTGGTAGAGTGCTGGCCTTGAACAAAGAGCCAAGGACAGTGCTCAGGCCTGGAGTCCAAGCCCCAGGACTGGCAAAAAATAAAAAATAATATAGTCTATGCCGTGGGAGGAGGTTTTAGAATTTCATGGATTTCAGAAATTAGTACTTTTCAAAGTTAGTTTTCTTCCAGATGGGTGAGTTTAAGGAAAGGAGCTTCAAAGACAGGAAAGAGCCACCAGAAAGCGTCCCTGGGAGGCCCTAGGTGTGTTCAGCAAGCCTCAGGTGGACTGGAGGAAAGTGGTTCAGGTCTGGAGCAGTTTCCCGATGCCCTGAACCCCCATGCTGCTGAGGGTAGGAGGGAGGTGGTAGATAACAATGACCACAGTGTCCCGGACATCATGAAGCCAGCAAGGATCCAGGCAGGAAAGCCAGCCACCTCCTCTGATTGGGTCATGGTCTCCAAGAATGCAGCCATGCTCAGCACATCGGGCACATGACTGGTAAGAGCAGGTTCCATTCCACCTGTACCCACTACACTCAGCCACCTGCAGAGCCTTGCCTGGAAGAAAGAGGCTGTGCCGAAGAAGATGGTGCCTTCCCAGGAGAACACGGCCGTGAACACTCCTGCAGAAGAAGGAGGGTCAACCCTATCACATGGGGCCACTAACCACAACAGAAATGCCTGGAGACTGGTAACCTTGGTAGCAGGATTCAGTGGCATGGTGGGGGCTGAAGAGCGGTTAGATGGTGAGTAAGTGGAGACAGAGTATGTAGAGAACTCCTTCCAGAAACTTCTGCAAAAGAAGAGGGAGAGAAGGTGATGTAGACTTGAGACAATTACTTTGGGTCTTAACTAAACAGGGGTCACAAAATAACACCGCAATCCTTTACTCATACAGTATGAAATAGTCTTAAATTTTAGACTATTAGCAGCATTTTTAACTAGCAAATTAGAAACTTTTTATGTGGGGGGGCGAGAAAGCGTAAGCATAGAAACTTCTAGAAGCAGGGAAAGTGAAGGAGAGCAGATTGTACCTGGCAGGCATCTTTTAGAAGACCCACAGACGACAAGTACAAAACCCCCGTCATGTGGTCTGGGGGTTGCTAGTGGGAAGTCAACCCCTGAGCAGCTCAGAAAGTTCTGGGGCCTGGCAGGTACAAAGCACCCAGCAGTTGCATGAAAGTGTACATGTGTGGTAAAGCTTGCTATCAAAATGTGAAAGGAAAACAAGTGTAGTGCCAAGTGGTTTTCTAGAAAGTTCACTCACTGGCAGCACCATGGCCCCCCAGTGTAACCCCAGGGGTCACAGTCATTTTGAAATGTGTCCACTGGCCTTTGGTTCCCCTGTAATCCTATCCTCCCTCTGAATGCCCCCCCTCTCACCCCTCGGCTTGCGAGTTTCACTAATGGAACGAATCTTTAACCTCTGTAAGCATGCTAATTTATGGTGTATTTTGGTCTTTCAAGATGTGAAAAATGGGGAGCTAATACTACTCTTTGTCCAAAAGGGGGTTTTACTGTGGGGTCCTTGACATCGTCCCTTTATTTTATCTGCCCGTTATCTTTCACTGGAAACATTTTCCATTAGCTCTTTTCTAATCACCTCCGAAAATGGTCAGATTTACAAGCAACATATGAGACACACACACACACACACACACACACACACACACACACACACACACACACACACGCCAGGCCAACTTCTTCTGACATTCAACAGCAGCGTACATCTAAATACTGGAAAAGTTTATTTGCTTTTGCTGAGGATGTGCTAAGTGATTTTGCAGTATGAGTGCCGTGGCCTTCTAGCACTTAGACTTGCATTTATTAAATAAATTTGTTCTCTAACTCAAGTGTTAAGTGTGTATTATGAAACCTCAAAGCCAATTTTGGTGATTGCAATGTGCAAATATTTTTTAAATTATGTAATTAAATAGGACTTGGCCTGCAAGGTCCAGCGAAGTAATTTATTAATTGAATCGTCTGATTTAATTGTATGCTATTTTCTTGCATTCAGAGAATCGCCTGCTTCTACTTGCTGAGGAGAGCGAGACTTGTGTGCCTGTCATTGGAGATTCAGAGATTTTTGACAAGAAATCTTTAGTGCTCAATGAAATAGTAACAAATAAAAGTGGGTTTATGCTTTCTCATCCCCAAATTCTGTTTTGGTGTCTGAGTCTAGTGATTTTTAAATGAAAAAACAAAGAGGAAAAAAAAGAATTCTTGCTACATTGGTAGATGCTTGTAATTCAATTGTGTTTGCCACTATATTCTTTTAAAAACAAATCACTTCTTTTAGCCTTAATTGTTTGCCAGTATTCAGGGTTACGTAACGTACTTGTGTAAAAAGAAAAGCCCCTTTAATTCAGTGTTAGCTACATCTTGCTTGAGCTAACGCCACACCATATCTGTTTCCTTAAAATGTCATTTTAAAGGTATTGTGGTTTCGGAGCAGCAGCTGTGACTGAAAAGTATGTAAACTAAGCTGTTCTTGCTCATATCATTTTTATATTCTTATGTCAGACCAGAAGGCTGCTTTAAATTTATTTTTCATTGTGTATTAGTTCTAGAGCCTGGGTTTCTTTCTTTTTTTTCTTCCTTGGGAACATATGTTCTTTGGGACATGTTATACTCAAGTCCTTAAGAAAATAGAAATTGCAGGGGAGGGGTACCAAAATAATTTATTATTCGAGTATTTTATTAGGGGAAGATCAATTAAGGCATTTAAAAAAATTCTCCCCAAGTAGAATTTTTGAGCCTGGCATCTGTGTGTTAGGAAATGAAGGAATTCAGCCTTACTGTATCAAGTCTCATGCAAGGGAGGAACTTTAAAACCCAAATTGCTTTCTCGAAAGGAAAACATTTTTTGTTGCTATTAAGTATAGTTTATATTGCCACTTCAACCCTGCTACCCCAAGTGGGGTCATTTACTTAAATTCTTACTTCACATTCCTGTATAGAAACATCTTTGTCTTTGGAGCTCCTTTATTATTTTTTTCTTTCTCAAATTCCTATTTCACATGCAGTTAGGGGTAGGTATTTATTTATGCCATGTGCCCCCTGGGCCCCCCCCCACTTCCAATCAAGTGATGGCATATTATTGTGGCTGCCGGCAGCTGGTGTGGGTAACTTTGAGTAATAGTGGTAAAGAAGATGCAGAGAGTTAAAAGAAATAGCAATAATGGGCATTTTCTTTTTTCCTCCTTTCTGTGCATTTTCAGGACATATCATGCCCCCTGTGCTACCATGGAAATGTAGAACGAGAGAGAGAGAGAGAATATTCTTTCCTAAAAGGTTGTAAAAGTGGAGTAGAAAGTATGAGCTGTTAGAATTTCCATGGTAAATATAATTTGATTACATGTGTTGGTAATTTCCCTCAGCACTTCAGGATTTCATTTTGAGAGTTGCTTTGCGATGTTTTATTTGTTTCCAGCTTTTGGAAACAAATTGGGCCCTAATAACTTTCCCTAAGAAGCCCCCATTGACTCTCCTTGTTACTGTAGGTCCACATGTGGGTGACCCACAAGTGAGATGGAACTTAGCGGGCAGGCAGGTCTTTCTGGTGGGTCCCCGCTCTCTGGCTTGCCCCAGCCCCTCTGCCTCTTGTTGGGCCCAACTGGGTCTTAGATAGAAGCTAGCTCTCCTTTTTCTTCCACCTTACCCTTGAAAGTGGGCCTCATAAAGTATCAGCGATCGTGGCCAAGTAGCCAACAGGTCATAGTCAAAGACAGTAGCCATCTGGCTGACCACTAGCTGTCTCCCAGGAGGGAGTCTTTAGTGTTGTGGGAGATCTTGTGAAGTTCAAGGTGGAGGTCAGGGTCCTCGAGAGGCCTCGGCCAATGGCTATGTCCCAGCCAGGGCACCTGCATTGCAGTATTTTAACAACTTGTTTGGCGACTGCTGCATATAATGGAATGCTGTCCTTTTACCAAGGAAGAATCTGGTATCTTGCACATTCTAGCCAGGTTCCTGGTGGGTCCTGATGTCAAACCACGCTCTGGCTTTCTGAGGAAGTTTCCTTTCCACTTTACCACATCGCCACTTAGCGAAGCTATGGAACTCCTTTTCCTTTTCCACTAACTTTGAGCCCAGGCTGATTACAAGGAGTGTTCTTAGGGGCAGAAGTGACAGGATGCCTTGAGCCTGGAGGCGAAGGACTTTATCCAAGAAGTTATGCTTATTGTGAACCTAGCTTCCCCTGCCACAGCCTAGCACAACCCGGCAAGATATTGGTAACCTCTCCTGCCATACGCTGACCTCTTTGTGTTTCCAAAACCTCTGCACATGGCTGGCGGTTCCACTTGTCTGCAGCCTGCAACTGTGGCTTGTCTGTGTTCTGGGAAATTGGCCGTGATGTTTCAGAGCTGGATCCCGACCATTGCTGTGACCTGGTCATACCCAGAACCCACTCCTCACAGGAAGTGGTTTAGAGAAGACTCTCAAGATAGCTGTCAACTCCGTTCTCCTATAAGATCTCCTCTGACTTGCTCCTTACATAAGCTATATCCCACAAAGAATGGGTCATAATTAGTGCTAAGAAATGTAAAGGTAAGCCGAGTGTTAGTGGTTCATGCCTGAAATCCTAGCTACTCAGGAGGCTGAGATCTGAAAGTTGTGGTTCAAAGCCAGCCTGGGCAGGAAAGACCAGGAGACTCTTATCTCCAATAAACTACTCAGAAAGAGCCCGAAGTGGCTCTGTGGATCAATTGGTAGAGCACTAGCCTTGAGCAAAAGAATCTCAGGGACAGCACTTCGGCCCTGAGTTCAAACTCCAGGACTGGACCAAAGAAAAAAGAGGGAGAAAAATAAATAGAAATCTGAAAGTTAGTTGTGAAAGATACAGAATTTCTCACTTTATCCTAAGCCAATTCTTAGCGGTGCCTTGGTCATTTGTCACTGGTAAAACAAAGTGAATTTTTTTTTTAAAACCAAATAGCGGGTGATGTTTTTCTTCCATCACCACCATCATCCTTACCATCATCACCATCTCTGATAAAGCCCATGGTGTGGTTGTAAGAGGTGGCTTCTCTAACTGTCTCGTTATTCAAGCGGAGAAGCACGTGAAAGGGAGGTTGCATACACTGTAGTGGGCAGAGTGCCTGGGTAGTTAAATGAAAGGCTGGTTCATATAAAAAGGCTTGTTTCTATGTGGAAAATATGAGCTTGTCTTTTTTTTTTTTTTACATGGACCAGGTGTGGATTAGTTTCCTGAACCTTTTACCCAGCCATATTCCCGCTTGTAATTCTTCTGAGGCATAGTTCAGCCAAGTCAAAGAAACATGTTATTAAAGGTGAGCTGAAAGGCATTTAAAAAATAAACAAACTGTTTAAGATCCTAAATCAGTAACAGAATCTATCTGCAAAGACTTGAAAAGCACAAGGAAAAGTGTTTCAATGCCTTTGGGTTCCAGACTGGCCTCTCTGCTTGCCTTCTTTGAAGATCTCCTCAAAGAACGTTTGGCTTGTTAGCAGGACAGCGAGCCAGCGCTGACCTTCCATGGTAGCTCTTTCCTAACTCACCATTTGCCTCCACTGAGGTAGGTGAAACTCCACTCTGAAATCTATGTTTCCCCAGGTTAGGTTGGGTGGAGGGATAAGAGCTCTCATTCCCTGTCATCGCTGTGTTTGTGAGAGGTTCAAAAACCCCATTCACATTTTGTCCGGTTCCTAACCTGTAATATAGCAGTCAACCATGATCCACTTGAAGAGATGGCGGAGATGAGGTGTAGGTAATTTTAGATTTGCATTAGTTATATTATCTTTGTCTGTACCAGCTGTGACTGTTCCATCGTTTCACGTTCTTCATATGCCAGGCAATATCCTATTCCCCTTTTCTGCTTCATTAATTCCTCACAAACAGATTGTGGACTCTAAACCCATTTTATAGGTGGGTACACTGAGGAATAAAGAACTTAAGGTCCTAAATTCATTAGATCAGCAAGTAGCAGAGCTGTGTTTTGCACTTGAGGGCTTTTACTAAACCCTGTGGGTAGGGTCTGAGTCTAGTGCAGTAGTAACACTGTATTAACACTGCATTCTCAGTGAGATGCCTAAGGCAGCATGTGTAAACACACACATTGGTCCTGTACTCCCTCCGCCTTCTTCCCTACTGGGTAACATTGTTCCCTACTTGTGTAACATTTTCCCTGCTGTGTAACACTGTTCTGTACCTGTTGCTTTTCCTCACCAGGCAATTTCAACTGAGGAACAGATATCAATTATTTGTAGCCTCTTGGGCCGTTTTCTCCCTTCATTATCTTGAACTTTTGTTGTGGCTGGGAAATTGCGTAGAAAGTGTTCACAGTTTTTAAAGTCATTTCAAATACACAGGAGCTGGGAACAGCTCATAAAAGAGGATGAGGGATGTGTGTGTGTGTGTGTGTGTGTGTGTGTGTGTGTGTGTGTGTGTGTGTAAATGTCTTCCTTCCTTTGGAGAGAAATACCTCCTTGAAGCCTGAATTCTCTGCTGTGGACTTAAGAATCCCACCCTTGGCAACAACGCATGGCCCCTCACCTGTCTCCGATGTCTTACAGGACAGAAAAGGACAATTCTACCACAGCTTGTCTAACGGGGCAGGTTTGACTGGTTGTTTCCTGGAAGGCAGGGGCTGAGCTTGTCAAAGTCCTCTGCTGGCTTCAGCCGTTCGTGTAGGTGTGGCACACTTTGCACTGTGGCAGCAGCCCTGTTCATATGGAAGCCAGCCAGGTGTCTCTCTAGCATCCCTTCTCCTTGACTGGGCTCTTGGGGCTTCTAGGAGCTTTGTGGTCATCAAGATGAAAAGTTGCCTAACATGATGAATACAGTATCCTTTGAGTCTATCGGTTCCTTCCTAGCGAAGGACCCCAGAGGATGACCTGAAGCCTGCTTCTCAGTGCTCCTGGCTTTCCGGAGTGTTTCAGTGTGAGCTTTGGAAAAGACCAGGGTCAAGGAGAGTTGAGGGCAGACTGGAGCTCGAAGCTACAAATGTCAGGGAAAGCAGGAAGAGAGGCCTGGGAAAGGAAATGGGAGGACCAGGTGCCAGGAAAGGTGGTGTCATTATTTGGTGTTTCTCTGGTGGCCAAAAGGTAAGTTTCTCCTCTGAGGTCCCTGGCAGACAGGGAGGGGCCATCACTGCCAAGGATGGCAGTTGGAGAACTAATAATGGAGGGGGCGTGGGAAGTCCTGGGAGACCTTTGTTTAGGGAGCAAAAGCAGTTGGAGGCCCTCCAGCGATGTTTGTGGGCCATAATCAAATTAGTGTAAGGGCACTGGAGGGTTCCCTGTGCACCAGGAGTGGTGGGGATGACGTCACCAGTGGGAGGAATCGGAATGGGATGCTGGGATGTCTTCATGTGGCTCACAAACTGGATACCTATCCTATTTCCTTTCTTCTTCCTTCCCTTTCCTCTCTCCTTTCCTACTTGTTTCTTTTGTTTTCCCTCCTTCCCTGTTTGTTCCCCACTTTTCCTTTTTCTCTTTCTCCCTTTCTCCTCCCTTCTTTCTTCCCTCCTTTCCTCTTTCCCTCTGTCCCTTGCTTGTACGTGGATTTGAACTCAGAGCCTCATGCTTGCTAGGCTACCCCTCTCTGCAGAGCTCCAGTCCTGTTTTTTTTTTACCAGGTATTCTTAGGATAAGAAAAACCGAAATGAGTCTGTTTCACTGGGGATTGAAATTCCAAGAGCCAGATGTAGTCATGGATGAGTAGTATCCTTGAGGGCTGTCACCTGGAGCCATCTATGCTATCCTGGGTCTGGTCAGCTGCCATGCACCTGGCCACTGTGGTCCAGGTACTGGTGGTGCAGGTTCAGACTATTAGCCAAGGGCTCATTCATTGGCTGGAATTGCTGTGTGTCTCTTTCGCTTGACCACTGCTCATCAGACCAGGGGTCTCTGGGCAGAATCACCTAACCACACATGATTATGGTATGGAAAGCCAGGCAAGTCTTCCTTATCACTGGGCATAGAGAAGGAGATGGGCATGGAGAAAAGCCAATGACAGGAAGAAAACAAGTAAACTAGACAGCCCTGCCTCCTTACAAATCCTGCTTCCATCTGAGAACTATTGGCCAGTGTAGACACTTGTTCTAGCGGATTCTGTGGAAGAATATGCAGGAGCATTTGAGCGGTATCTATTTTCCATGGTTGTTGTCTTTTAAGGAGCCAAGGTTTCCATTAAGCTTCTCCATTTCCACTTTTTGAAAGCGGTTTGACTCTGACAAGCAGATGTAACTATCCTGTATCCAGCAATTCTGTCTGCAAAAGTAAATAAGAAGTATATAAATAAGTAAACGGTGTCCGCTTACCTGTGTGTAAAAGGCTTCTTTGTTTGTTTGTTTTTAATACGGTGAAGAGTTTCTGGTTTAATATACCGGGCAGGCCATGTTGGTACACAAGAGAATGGTAGATTTTGATGTCCAGCAATGACTTCACAGTGGTTGTTCAATACATGTTTAAAGACATAGACAGAAGCAACATTCCAAGGCATACTGTGACTTGTAAGGGAGGTGATTAATGTTATTTCAGTAGATAACCCACAGTATTTTTGTCCCCCAAAATAATGATTTTAATTGGAATGGGTTTAGAGTTCTTTTATTTTTGGTTTTCATATGTTGCTATCTAAAACCTAATTGAGACAGAAAGCACAAGATGGCAGAGACAAAGGTTATGGAGTGTGCTCTTCTCAAAACCCGACAGATAAGTCCACGTGAGAGCGTCTTCATGACACTAAGGTTCTCAGTGGTTTTTCGAAGAAGTCCCAGTCTGAGTAAGGCTGGTAAGGAAGTCATTGAACTTGGGGAAATTCATAGGATACTAGATGATGTATAAAACCGAAACAAACAACAACAAAAAAGAACTCAACTCGCGCTAGGTGCCAGTCACTCAGGGCTTGTAATCCTAGCTACTCAGGATGCCGAGATCTGAGGATCAGGGTTTGAAGTCAGCCAAGGAAGCCAAGTTTTTGACACTCTTATCTCCAATGAACCACCAAAAAGCCAGAAGTGGAGCTGTTACTCAAGTTGTGTAGCACTAGCCTTGAACAGAAATGGCCAAGGATCGTTGTCCAGGACCTGGACACACACCACACACACACACACACACACACACACACACACACTCACACACACACACACACACACACACACACACACACACACCTCCTGCATCCTGGCTGAATTGTGTAAGTTTGCTATGCAGGAAGCATCCGGGAAGCCGTTTGGTTTTGTGGCATTGGTGTGGGCTGGCCCAGGGGGTGGGGATAAAGTTGAGGCATTGATATACTATGAGGAGAGCCAGATGGTCGCATTACACATCTTTTGTGTTCTTGTTTGCTTCTTAAAGCAGTTGCAGAATTTTGCCCTGGGCGATATTTTCTTCGAGCCTGTGTGTTCTGCTACGAATTTACTTTTGTTAGAGTACTTTGAAAGAAATCCTAACTGGGATTTTTTTTTTTTACTTACATTATAAACTTGTGAAGTCAACAGTGTGTTCATAAAAATATTTTTTAAATGTTAAGCATGTTAGTAAATAGTCGGAGGGGATCTGTGTTATTTTTTTCTTAGCATAGTGACTTTAACCATATTTTATATCAATTCAGAGAAAATTTCTGCTACATTATGAATGTGAAATTGAGGGTGAATGGATGGAGATAGATGTAGACAAATCAGATACATTATTAGAGCAGAAATGCAGCCTATGTGATTAAGATGGAATTTTTTTCCATGACTTTTTATGTGTTCTTTACGTCATGGGTTTATTAACTAGTGAGTTTGATTTCCTGATATTCAACTTTTTGAGATTGTGTTAGTGTGTGAGTTTTTTGCCTGAGTATTTGGATAGCCTTTATTAGAATGGTTAATCATGCCACCATTGAAATTTATATTTATTTCCCACTAAAAACAAATTATCTTTTGCAGTCACCAATGACAAGGGGTAGTTAAGATGTTCTAACCGCATCTAAAGGATGGTGTTTTATCACCAAATGCCTTTAACGAGGGACTGCTGATCTAGAGCTCTTTTCTCTTCCCTTTCCCATCATGATTCAGTGCCTTGGAATCATCTAATGCCCTTTTTACAGTCCTAGTTTGTCTTTCTTCCCTCATTCAGAAGAGAGAAAGGGACAAATGCAGTTTCTTTAGGCGATGGTTTGTTCTCCATGGAGCACAGATTTTCCAGTTTGAGTTGGAACCTGCTGTCCCCAATGAGCACACAAGAAACTTGTAGTCTTAACTTTATTGAAATCCTTGCCGGGGGGGGGGGGGGTTAGTCACAAGTCTGAGGCGATTCCTTCCCAATAATGAAGCCATTGTAGGCATCCTATCGGATCAGTTCTTGAAATGTTTTAGTAAGACTATCTTACAACATTATAAGAAGATAATCAGCAGCCTTAGAAGGTCCCCATCTGGACTGTAGAGTTCTTTTACTGCAAGATGTTTTGCCTTTTTGAGCTAGCTCTCCTGTTTCATCATCTGTTCCGCCGAGATGAAGTGCATATGAAAAGTCAGTGACTCCGAATCCATCTGTTGTTATTATTTTCCGCTGATAATTGGCTTGAACAATGAAATGTCTGTGTCTGAAGCCTTTGAAACTGTACACCCTGTTTATTTTCTAGAGGTCTCACTGCACTGCACCCTCCCCCTCTCCTCCTCCCCCTTCCCTTTCTCTCATGATAACAGCGAGGGGCGCTTGTGTCAGGATGACATCTTTGACTCTGTGCCTCAGTATGTGTCACTCAACATCTAAAGCATGCACATGGATTTTTGTCACAACCCCTGTCTGTGTCTGTGCAGGTTGCTCCAGGAGCTGGCACTCTTCTAGGATGAGCTTAGCTGGGCCCCAATGCATGGATCCCTTACCTGGATCATTGTCTTTATTTCCCAGCCCTCATGAAAGCATTCATTTCCAGGACAGTATCTAATGTGTATGGAATTAGATCCTCCCTATAATCCTATAATGTGGCACCCAGGTTTGCGTTACTATTGGATTCCACTAACAGCACTTCACCCAGGAGGAGATAAGGAAGTAGGAAGTCTCACTGTCCACTCTACCCAGCCAAATAGTCCCCAGAAGCTCCTCTGGGATGGGCAGAGGTTTTCTCACCGTGTTGTACTGGTTGAATTTCCGTCCATGGTTTGTTTGTATCAAGGTCAGATTATGACTGGTCATAGAGACAGATTGTCTAACACCTTGTTTAGAAGGTCACTTCAAGGCCAAAATAGTGAACAAAATCAGTCTTTTAGTTTTCCTGAGAATTCTTCATTGAGAACCTATACTTTCCCCTTTGGGATTTTTTTTTTTTTGTCAAGTGTTGCTTTTCCCCCCCAAATTCCCGTCATATATATTTTAAGTAAGCTTTTTGTTTGTGATATTGAAAAACAAAACTTTTTGTGCTGAGTGGGGTTTTTCTTTTTTCTTTTTTGCAGTCAGATGATGTGTTATACCAATAAAAATAAAACTTGATTTTGAATTAGAAAGCACCTTATTTCTCTTGGCTAGGAGAGTTGGGGTGCCTCCTCTGAGGCTAAGATGGACGCACATTCTAGCCTTTTGAGTCCAAATATCAATCGAAACCTACCTTATAGGAAAGCAGTGTTGGATTTGCCCCCAAAGTACAGATTGGCATTAGAAAGCAGAAGATGAACCTAATCTTACCTATGTTTCAGTAGAACTCATTTAACAGTGAAAAATTCATTAAGAATTATTCAGTTACTAAGATCAACATGTAGCTGGATGTCAGAAAGTAAAAGGTCCCTGGTAGTGAATTTCCACAAAGTGGGAAAAGGTAGTAGAGAATTTCCAGTCCCCCCCCCCCCTTGTTTAAATTCCTGGGTTCTATCGACTAATTACATTGAGGTATGGCATATTTTCTGTCGAAATGGAGAAAAATTGTTGACTATAATTATATTATTTAATTGAAATTATAAGTGGTTTAGGCCATTCAGTTAAAAGCATCCTTTCTAGTACATGGGTGATGCTTTTAAATGACTGGCCAAAGATTGGTGGGTGATATTTAACAGGCAAGCATTTGGGATATATTTTTAGAAAACTCCCTATTATTTTCTTTAAATGATTAGTGAACTAGAGAGTGTCATGACAGCGTGTATGTGTATTGCCTTTATCTATGCATACATGTATGCGTGTGGACATACATGCGTACGTTTGCACATGAGTGTGCATGCATGCATTTTATATGTGAACCTTTGTAAGTCTAGGTGAAATATAGCTTTCCTTAGGCACAGACTTACAGAGACCCGTTTATAATGCCACAACGTGGAGAAACAAGCAGTTGTATCTCTTACCTTAAATTGTGCTTGTTTAAAAGCTCACACCGAACATTAGATCTGAAAATGCAGCCCACAGCAGAACTGTGCTGATATATGGACCGTGCCAAGTTCTTTTTGGAGTAGCTTGAAATACAATAGTACTATATCTCCCTCCTTGCCAACCTCCCCCTCCCCTGCGGCAGCAAATTCTTAATTACTAATGAATGCAATTCATTTTAATTGTTATTATAGCAACATAGCATTTAAGGGTCTCCGCTTGTCACGGTGTCCCTTAGAACTGGCAGTGTCTTCTTGTCAGAGAGAGGAGGACAGGTAGAAGGCACAGCGGGCGTCTGATTGAGCCAGTTATTCATTTGCTGAGTGTTTGTGTTTATGCAAAGGGGCCTCTTCCTGCATATTTAATCTAGAGTAAGGCAGTGGCTTTTGTTATGTTTAACCCACATACCTTCAGTCCTTCCTCACCCGGCAGCCAGCTTGGGAGCCCAGAGAGCCTGCGGGTTCCAAGTGCCTGCCTGTACTTTCCTCCTTCCAAACTCAACTTTTCTTCCATTGTGTGAACATTGCCTCTCCTGCCCCAAAGCTTTGCCTCCCCACCATGACGGGGTAAGTGTGGACCAAGCCAAGCTGACACTTTTGTTTCGTTTTACAAATGTGAGAGGGTACTGGGGGCTGCCCCTCTGGGCACTGCCGGCCAGCCGCTCTGCTCCCTGGGCCCTTGCTCAGGGCTTGGCTGCCTTGGAAATAGCGCAGCGCAGGTGCCTTGTAGGCAATTGTGTCGGGATTGTGGACTGGCAGGGAGAAAGAGGCTCTGGGGGACTGCACTGGAATGAAAAAGAAAAGGGAGAGAGGGAGAGAGCAGCTTTATTATGCTTTGTGCTAACAAACCCTGTTTTGTAACTATCCCGCAGATAATGCTGACATTGTTTGCTAAAAGCCTTCCAACAGTGTACAAAAGTGAACTGGAAGAAAGCTGGGGAAACTCTGTCGCTGTATTGTGTGGAGCGGGCCAGGGTCCTTCCCGAAGGTCCGTGTGCAGGAATAGGAAGGGTTTTTTTCTTGTGTGGAAATCGAACCATCTCTTTATTGATATTAATAGCACACTGGAGATGTTGGCGTGGCGCTCTGGGAGGTGGTGGAGAGGGAAGGAAATCTGATCCTGCTGGGGTAAATGACAGCCTTTTGGCCTCACGGTGAACAAGACATCCAGCCAGCCTCAGTCTGCATAATGGCATCCCGGCTTAACTGTTTGCTCTAGGAATTTTAATCTGGTGCTGTTTGTTTTTACTATCTGGGGTCTTGCTATTTTTTGTTGTTGTTCGGATGAGGGGCGAAGGCAATCTTTATTTTGAAAAGTGAATGAAAAGACCCAGGGAAATGGTTGCACTATACACTTGGATCACCGGCTGGGGATGAGCCTCTTCTTTTTTAAGGTCCGGGTGTTTATCATTTCAAGAGGCGATGCCCACAGGGGCTCTGTCCCGGGTCTGGGTATTTCAGGGTGTGGGGATTCCATCCAGCTTCTGAAATGAGTTATCCCTTCCCACTCATCTGCTGCCTCTGTCTGAGTAACTGTTTTCAACAGAAGAGTGTGCTGTTACCCCACAGGTTGGGAAGTGGGAGAATTTAAATAAAATTTCATCAACCTTATTAAAAAAAATATGTGGGGACTTGGGTCTTCTTGAGTACAAATCAGTCTGGAGACTTAGAAGCATTGATTAACAGTAAGGCTGCTGACGGCTCTTAATAATAAAATTACAAATATTCTATCTAATTGTAAGTATATGACTTTTATACTCGGTTTTTAAGAGGAAAAATACTTTTTTTTTCTTCCTCCCTGAGAGAAAGTAACTCGTCAGAGCACCTTCTGTGATTAGCGCTATTGTATTCTTAAATTTTGATTGATAGAGATAATAGTTTTCACTTAAAAATACAGACAGGTACTTTAACTTTCCATGACAATAGCTATTTGCATTTCTTTTATCTTTTTGTTTAACATTTGTGGGGGTTGGGATGGATTTGATTATTAACTCTTATTGCACACCAAAGGTAAATCTAAAACAAAGGCTTTGTTAGGGCTTCAAAAGCAAAACAGCAAATATTGTTTTTGGGTTTCAACACGTAAAGGCTGTTAAAGGATACCTATAAAATATTTTCACATGGCCATGGCCAGGGTTTTACTTTTGTGGAAGGCAAGAGAGAGAGAGAGAGAGAGTCATTCTTGCAGATGAGACAGACCCAGCCCATGAATGTGGCATTCTTAGGAGGCCTTGCCTGCCAGCCTACTAGAGATTTCCACTAGCAAGCCTTGGTTTGGGATTGCCTGGGCCACGTGGCTTGCTTTGTAGAGTATTTTATATATATATATTTTACTTGTCTACTAGAATGGACTCCAAAGTTAGGCACTCTGGATTGAGGAGGGTTGCAGAGGGTGAGCCAGGTAGAGGGAAAATATTATCTTCAGGGATAGGACTGAGATTTGGGAAATGATGGATCCGGACATAAAATGCTTAAAGTTCTTTGGCTCAAGCCAAGCAAAGGGGATCTAGCATTCTACACCCCAACAACATGTGTGGTCTTACGGTCACTTCTAGTGGCCAGGATCTGTACTGGACAATAGTTTCTTTCGCCTCTCTTTGCCTCACCTGTGTCTATCTTTGCTTCTTATCCTCCCCATTTACTCTCTGCCATTTCATTGTTTTTCTTTCTTCTCCTTTTCCTAACTCTTTTTTTCTTCACCGCCTTCCAATGTTTGTAAAGCTGACTTCATATGGAAAATTTTGAGAGCAGAGCAAAATCGTATCAGCGCTGTTTCTAAGGAGGATTTTCTAAGTGCAGACAAGATAGTGACCCTGGTATGATCATTTTGCAACTAGTCAAATATGTGTTGATATGTCTCGTGTTTTTGAAGAAATCATTGAAAAATAAGATGAAGAAAGCCAGCATGGGTTAAGATTGACTACTTAAAGAGGCAGCCCTCTCTTGGAAATTGGCCTATTTGTACCTATTTTCACAAATGACTTCTGTTGCCTCTCTTGCAGGAGCTGAGGGTCTGGGGAATTTGAGCCATGTTCCTGGACTTCAGAGAAAGAAGGGGTGCTCTCCCCTGAGGGCTGCCTTTACTGGTTTCCATCCCCCTGAATGGCTGGGCAGGCAGTAGGTTCTAGTCCAGCACTAGCTGTGCTGAAGCTTGAGGTATCTACCTTGGCCCTCCTTTAGGACCCCTTTTGCGCGGTTGCATAACATGAAATACAGCGAAGAAAACACGATCATTTGTTTTAGCTGCCATAAAAGAAAAGGAGGAAATACGTTTAATAGGAAAAAAAAAAAAAACCAACCCCAAAACCCAACCAGACTCTATGTTGTCCCTTGTCAGCCTGTGTGGTAGGAGATCACACCTCCACACTTACCTGCAACTCAGTTCCAAGTGACACCTGTGAGTGCCTGCTTTTTGTATTACTTATCAGACCGATGGAGTGCGAGGCGAACTGTGTCATAGAAAGAGCCAACGTGAAGCATTGTCCTCACACAAGAGCTGCACAGAGCAAAGCTCTGAGTGGAGCACGAGGGCAGAGCTTTGGGAAGGTGTTAGGTTAGTGGATGTGGCAGGTGAAATGTGGGTCTTTCTGATCACCACGTAGCCTCGGGCAAACGACACGTGGTCAATAGGAAAGAGACTAAGGCGCAGCTGTACTTGTGCACAGGACATTTGTCATTGCAGAGAATGACAGAAAGGACATGTTCTATTTACCATATCCTTGGCTCCTCTTTTGAAACCTAAAACCAGTAGGGGACTTTAAGAAAGAAAGAGAAAAATGTAATTTGTATCGCATAGGCATTTTTTTTTTAAAAAGAAGGCAAATGGACTTGAGAGAAAATATTTCGTTTACCTTTTCTCTTTTTATTTTAAAACATCTTCTTGTTTTAATTTTACATAAAAGCTTTGCATTATGTTTTATTTTTAGTATTATGCTGCCAGCAAACATATAGGTAAACAGCTGATGTGTTTGACCAACAAAACTGAATGAATAAGTAGTGAGTACAGTTTGGGAACTGCAAGTTTTATGCTCTTGGCAAAAAGTGAACTACACATTTTTCTTTCAATTGTTGATTTCTGATTCTTCTAAGCTTCTAATGATGCCCACTCAAACCCCAGCACTACCCCCTAATTTTCTTGTCTATTGTATTGACACATTTTATTTAATTCAGCATGATGGCAAACAGCTGTTGAACTATTAATCTTTTCGCCGCCAAACTGGGGGAAAAAAATCTTTCAGATTACTTTGCTAATGGATACATTTTCTGGAAACTAAAATCAACAGAAATAAATTAATGAGTGGTCAAATGTGCATGTGCATGAAAATTTATGGAATAGAGTTTACATCTCACTGCCAATTTTTTTATGTATAAGTGAAAATTAAATGTAGCCAATTTTGCATTGCTCTAGTATGTGTAGGTTAGAGGGTCAGTTGTATAGTTTTATTATTAATTTTTTTAACTCTTTACCCTTGGGAAAAATTAAACTGAAAAAAATCAAAGGGTGAAAAAGCTTCTATTTCCATTCAGTTATATTACTATATGTAGATAGTGAATAGTGAAGGTAGATGAATAGGGAAACAGGCCCCCCTGCTTACCTGAAAATATTCTGCAGGTTTTAATGTAGCACTAGAGATAACTTTATGCAAAGTAGGCATTTCAGCAGCTTTTTTTAAAAAAAAAAATTAAATTTTAATAAGGTCCAGTTGTTTGTCAGGCCTATATGATAGCAAATCTCATCTGCATTGCAAAGTCTGATACTATAGTTCTGACTGCCAAACATGCAAAAAATAGACACGGTTCAGTAGATAAACATATAAATTACTTTAGAGTGTATGCATTGGAGAGCATGTCAAGGAAAAAGGAGAGAGAAAAGGGTCTTTTCTTGCTTTGAATTGCACAGGGGTCTGCCAAAGTTCACATGTATGTGTTAAGGTTTGTTGAGGATTGGGGATATAGCCCAATAGTAGAGCGCTTGCGCAGTGTGTGCAAAATGCTAAGTTCAGTGTCCGGTAGGCTGGTTTGATGGGCAAAAGAGTGATGGAAGTAGCCATTTTTTGTGTGGATGACTCTTCTGTGCCTTGTCCCAGGAAGCTCTTGTTTGAGCGCAACAGGACAGCTTTGCAGATATTCCTGACCATCACCGCTCTGTGTTCCTTTCTTAACCATCGCCAGCTTCTCACCACAAGACAAACCCATCCCGAGGACACACATCAGCAGTAAAGCGACACGATTTTCATTTTCAATTTGAATTGCTTTGTGTAAAAACAAAAAAAGGATCGGGGAAGGTTAAAAAATAGTCATTTGAAGGCCCCTGAGCTAGGGTTTTCCCCACCCAAATGATGAACATTTATGGTGAAACCTTCCAATTTCCTCTTACAGTAAACATGAAAATAATGGTTTCACTCATAGCCGGCATCTTTTTTTTTTTTTTTCCTTTCCAATCTTAATGGCAAGAATCTGCATTCACTTGCTTGTGGAAATGTCATAAATTGGCCTTGGATCAATTCGTCAAAAGTGCCACTTGAAAATTTTTTTAGTCCTACCGAAGGAAGATTTTACTGTTCTTATCAGTGTGACTTGCCTTCTACATTCAAGACAGACAGACATAGAAGCAATAAGCTGTTCATATAAAACCTAAACTACTTCACTACATGTTGTTCTCAAGAGTGAGCAAAAAGCTATCCTCATGTTACTAAAAATAATGAGAGGATTTCACCTTCAGAACATTATTTGAGCATTTGGTCAAGCGGTTGAGGAATGAATCCTCAACCCTTATTAGTAACTTGATCTAAAATTAATAAACAAATGTTTTCCTTTTCACTTGGGCCATATGTTGATCTGCGTTCCGCGGGCAGAAAGAGGCAGCTTGTAATGTTTCTCCCAGGCTTGCGCTCCGCTTTGCATAAGGAGGTGTGCAGATTCAGGAGTGATGCGGGAGAAAATGTGTTTCCTTCTCCTTTTGTGCTTTAGGAAGCTTGCTTTCAGTTGTTTATTTCATCTGACACGAACCATTTGTATTTCACTTAGTATATCTGGTAGAGATATATGCTCTGTGAACAGCTTTTATCAGCAATTAACCACCAACCCTCCCCCCCCCACACACAACAAAAAACAAAACACAAAAAACAAAACACTAAAATCCTGGTGCTTTTATTCATCATGAAAGGTCCAATAGTAGCCTCATACATCATGTCTCCCAAGAGCAAACTCCCGCCCTTCCAAAGAGGGAAAAACAAAATAAAGCTTTTGCTTTAATGAAATTAGAGATGTTGGGGATGTTAACCAAACAGAGACATGTTCAAGTATCAGTCTGGTTTCCAAAAACAAAGGCTTATGAGTCATCTATTATTCCCCATGAAAAATAATTTTTTTTCTCATATTACAGGCAATATGAGAAAAAGTTCATACGTAAAATGTGAAAGGTTTCACCTTGACTTTTTCCATCCCAAGTTCATTTTGGTGCCTTGGGGAACAGGAAGGTGTATGGTCCAGATAAGTGGGCATCTCCAGGCTTAGTTTTTTATAAACGCTGTAAGTCACTTGCCAGTGACCACAGCTGAGTTCCTGGATTGTTTTTGCTTGTGTTGGTACGAAGCTGGGGTGATGTTACTTGTACCACTCAGGTTGTGATGTTCTCTTTTGCTTTCAGGGTGAGAGGTGACCTTTTGAGGTGACTATAACTGAAGATTGCTTGACAGAAGCCAAAAAGAAAAGGTAAATGTGAATGTAATGAGTGGAATTATGTCTAGAACTCTATCTATGGGGGCCTTTCAGTTTGGTTGTTGCCTGAGCTCTATTTGTGAAATTGACCTGTGTTTGTTTTTGGAAGTCTTAAAGGATTGTTCTCAAGAAACAGTCCCATCGTGTCACACTCTCCCACCCCCAAATGATGTCAAACTTTCCTATTTGTTGAAGCTGAACTTTTCATAACTTGTGCTTGTCGAGTTGGTAGGTTTAAAGTTAGAAAGGAATATTCATATCACACACACAAAAAGTGGTGATTCATAAAATTAACTCACTTGCAAATAAGAGTAAGGCATGTCAGTGTTCTGTGCTGAAGTGGTGTTGTCTGATTTATGTTCATCTTCTGGCTTTGTAATTGACTTCTTTCAAAATTAATAGGCAAGCACCATAGCAACATGCTACATTGAGGTAACTGCAGAGCAGAGCGGTGAACATCCCTGTAATGTCAGCGCTGGGCTGCCTTGTTCTCTTGACCTTGCTCGGAAATCAAATGAGTACGTGATTTTAAAAATCAGAAGTTTTCAGAGAGACTAATGTAACTTGATGAACTAGAATCAAATTTAATTTTCTCAAATTGACTTTTTTTCTTAATAAGGGAGGGACAGTTGAAAAAAGTACTCAGATTAAGTGCTCCTGCATGGTAAATCTTGACTTGATTTCAGAAATATGCTTTGAGACTGGGAATGTGGCGTAGTGGTAGAGTGCTTGCCTAACTTGCATGAAGCACTGGGTTTGATTCCTCAGTACCATATAAACAGAAAAAGCCAGAAGTGGCGCTGTAGCTAAAGAGGTAGAGTGCTAGCCTTGAGCAAAAGAAGCTCAGGGACAGTGCCCAGGCCCTGAGTTCAAGCCCCAGGACTGGGAAAAAGTAAATGCTGTGGGCAAGGCCAGGGTCATCGTCTTCTGTAAGATAATTTGGCCATTTTCATGTCTGATGTTTCTTGAGTAGAGGTCTGTTAGATTTTTGCTTTTGGGCCTTTACTGGTTTAATTTCATTTAGTGGCCCTCTGTGAATTTAACAACAGATTAATTTTCTGGCATGGTTGAATAAGGCCTTTGCTCAAGCTTATCTATTTGTACAATGCCGACTTCTTACTCTTTAGTCTGAGAGGGTGTTGTTATAGACCTTTTAGAACCGGAAGATATTCTTTTTTTTTTGTCTTCATTCTCACATGGAGGTTTTGGTTTTAGAATGTATTAGAAAGGAAATAGGTTTGTTTTGATAGTTGCCTCCTGGCATATTTGGTTTGTACCCAAAGGGGGAAAAATCTGACTTGCTTTACTTCACTGTTGTTTAAGTTGAACTTTTGTGGCAAGCACCCGATTATCCACATAGAAGTTAGCTATTCACGCCAGACGTCCCAGGAGAGGAGAAGCTGATCCCAACGCGTGCTCAGGGTAGACACAGCAAGATATGCCAATGCACTTCTCCTAACTGGATGACTCCGTTTCCAAATGCAGTTCTTAGGAAGACTCGGCAAACGTTTTCTCCCAAAGTCTAGTTAATACCAATTTTCTGCTGTGAGGACACTTCGCACCCTGTGACAGCCTTTCCATTTGATGTCATTTTCTCTCTGGTCTCTGTCACCTCTCAGAGCAGATCACAATCCAAGGTTCACCTCCTTCAAAGTCCTACAGGTGTTTAACTCACCTTTTGCTATTAGCAGAGATTCCCGGGGAAGTAAAGCAGTCAGTCACTCAACAAAGCTGGAAAAGTACTTAGGCAGGAAAAGTTGAGGATTGGGGGTGCTTACCTAGCACTTGTGAGATCCTGGGTTTCATCCCTAAGCCCCCATGTATGTGCATATGTGTGTGTGTGTGTGTGTGTGTGTGTGTGTGTGTGTGTGTGTGTGAGAGAGAGAGAGAGAGAGAGAGAGAGAGAGAGAGAGAGAGCGCTTGATCTTTACCTTATCTACCCAGCTTCACACAAGAACTTCATCTTATCACCTCTTTCTCTTTTGCTTGATATAGTCATAATGTCTGTTAGGCAAATGTGATTTCTTACTCCTTCCCTGTTCCATGGTATTGTTCAAACATAAAAGATATGGGATGCTGAGGGGAAAAAAAAAATTTGCAGAAACAAATCTTCCAGGAATTTTGTCATTAGTCTCGACTGAGATGGATAAGTTCATGTTTTTTTTAAAAATGCTTTTGTCATAATCACTGTCAAGTACATGTTCTTTTATCCCATTTAACATCCTGTAAATAAGCACCTGCATTAGATTTCTGGATCCCCCAAATAATTTCTTTCTCTGATGCTTCCTTTCATAGTTCAAAGAAAGCTAAGTAATACATCTTTGTAGTTTCTCTGTTTGACTGGACTGCTGGCTACATCACAGTAAGCTTTTCTGCAGTCTATGTAGTTGTCCTTGACTTCGCTTTGTTACTGTCTTTGTGATTTTATTTTTAATTTGTTTGTTTCTTTGTGGGTCAGTGCTAAGGCTTGAACTCAATGCCTTGTGGTCTCATTTGGCTTTTTCTGCTTAAGACCGACACTTCAGCCATGCCAATCACTTCTGGCTTTTGTGCTCATTAATTGGAGATATGAGTCTCTTGGATCTGTCTGCCTAGGGTGGTTTTAAACTTCATTCCTCATATCTCAGCCTCCTGAGTAGCTAGGATTACAAGTGTGAGCTCCCAGTTCCCAGCCATAATAATTGTTTTTGCTCTTCTATAATGAACATTTTATTATTTTTTATTTGTTTTAAGTTTACTCTTAAATTTAAATAATTTATTTTTAACTTTTTCACAATGAACCTATATTATTTATTTGGTTAGTAACAATAATGCAATTGTTAACAAAATAATTTCTTTATTTTGTTGTATTTATTCCATCTATATTTTCACCCTTATTTCAATTGCTTTTGTAAAATTAGGATATATAGACTCATGTAAAAACAAGTATGTAGTGTCTACCTTTAAAAAAAGCTCAAGGATCTTTCAAAGACAAAATCTTATGTATCTTTGTCACCTGCATATAATAGAAAAAAACATTTTACTTGAAATAAGAGGTTTTAAAAGGCCTATGAAATGGGCATAGTAGCCAGCATTTTTGTTCCTTATGAAGAATCCTTAAAGGCAAGACCTTGCTATCTAGCCCTGGCCAAATCTAGCTCATTATTCCCGCTGCAAGAAGGCTGAAGATTTCCAAGAGCAGGCGCTTCTCAGAAATGCTCTGCTCCAGATTTGAAATCTGGGAAACTGTCAGTACTGATGCAAAATGTGCTATCCGGGCACTGTAGGAACAATTAGCTACATGTGTTCACCTGGCCTGGCAAATTCAAAGAAACAAGGGAAGCCATTTTTAATGTATAGACTAAAGGTTTGAAGAATCATAAATAGCAGCCGTCCTACTTGGTAGTGATATAATAATTTTCTAAGTAGATGGGAGTGTGTTATTCAGTTGGGCCTGCTTGCTGGCGTTCCTGAGAAGTAGCTGGCAATTATTCTAATTCCTGCTTTACGGAGTTTGAAAGTAGTCCTGGAGAGTAAGTAACTTACTGAGGAAGGTCATCACGAATGTCAAAATGGAAACTAGAAAGAAAACTTGGCTCGGATCACAATTATACTGTCTTCCTGTGGTGGCTGCCGTGGCTTCATAAGGATCTGTGGCATTTCTTCCCCCCCCATTTCTCCTTACCCTTGACAGTTCACCCACTTACATTTTGCTTAAAACTCATATCTGGTTTGTACAGTTGATCATTTTGTGTTCAATCCTTAATGACATTGCAAGTTGAAGAGCATTGTTCGGCCCACAGGGTTATAACTAAGTGGCTATTTTAAAGCATTAGACATCTACAAACTTCACCTCACTAATAATTACAAAATTCTCCCCGGACCCGATTGAGTTCTTTTATGCTAAATGAGGGAACTATACTACATACATATACATTTTATTCATCTCATCTTCTATATTAGAAATTATCCTTTGGATAAAAATAATACTAGGGCTGAGGAATATAGCTCAGAAGTAGAGTGTTTGTTGACTAACATGTGCAAAACCCTGGAGTTCCTCCCCAGCCCTGAAAACAGTAAACAAATAAAAGATAAAACACCATTCAACTGTTTGAAATGTTACTTATTGGTTCCTTTGAACGTATATATTTTTTAAATATTTACTTAATGACCGTAATAATTCTGAGCCAGCCCATTGAAATGATCTTTTACTAGCATTCGGCATTTGAATTATTTAACTTCTTATTCATGAAGTTGTTAGGTTACATTGTCTGCATAGGACCATTCAGCCAGCATGATTAAGCATCAGAATGCTCTCTGTCCCCACAAACACATGACATACCATGCCTGGATTGTAACAGTCATCACTGAGTGTTAGCTGATGTAACAAAGAGCTCCGGACATGCAATGATTTCAGCAAAATAGAAGTTTGACTTCTCTTATCTAACGTTCTAGCCAGGTGGGTTTGACTGGACACATCCTTCCACCTGTCATCTCGGCCCTTGGGAATCTGTTGGTATCTGTGTGGCTGGAGCAAAAAATGTTGCCACACTGGGGGGAAAAAACATCCAAAGCAGACAATTTCCTGTGAAGTTGAGGAGTTGATTTTTTTTTCTTTTTTATTTACGTTACACCTCTGGACATTTAATTGGCAGGACTATGGTCATGTGGCTCCAGAACCTTTTAAGAGTGGTTGAGCAGTATCTCTCCTTGATTGGGTTCCAGGAGGCTGGGAGGAAGTGAAGAACACATTTGAGAGGACAGTTAGAACATAACCTTGTGATTGACTGAGTTGGTCCCTTCCGGTGGTTTTATTCATTCATTCATTCATTCATTCACCCATACAGAAGTGATTGATGGTTCTGTACTAGGTGACAGAATCTTACACACACGTGTTGTCCTCATAAAATATATATTCTGGTGAAGAAGACAGACATGATGGTGGTGATGACAAATGTGAGGAAGGGGAGGTGCTGATCACCCTCAGAAAGGATTCTGTACCCAGGAGAGAAGGGTGTCGGGGATGATTTACTTTAGCACTACAAGGACACTATTTGAGACTCAATATGATCTCCTGGTACTTTTCACACCAGTCTTATTTTGAATGCTAATAGGAATGTTAATTTTCTTGTTTCCAGGTTTATTGAGATTCTAATTCACCTATCATATACGTCCACCCATGTAGAGAATTCATGGTTTTGCATGAATTTTAGCATCTTCCCCAAGTTTTTCCAATCATTCTACATAGTTCTGGAACATTTTATCACTCAAGGAAAGAAATCTTATGGGTTGGGTATTACGATTCATGCCTTGAACCCCATCTTTTTGGGAAGCAGAGATAGGAAAATTACAGTTCCAGGCCAGCTCAGGGAAAGCTGGCAAAACTCCATCTCAAGAAACAAGCTGGATATGGTGGCACACATCTATAAGCCTTAGCTACTTTGGAGATGGAAGTAGCATGCTTGAGGTCAAGCATAATAATGCCTCATAATATCATGCTTCCAAAACAAGCAAAAGCAAAAATGGATGGGGGCCTGGCTCAAATGATGGAGTGATTTTGAGAAGGAAAGGTGGGAGGGAGGAAAAAGGAAAGGAAAGAAAGGAAAGGAAGGGAGAGGGAAAGGAAGACTAAAAGACTAGTATTAGAGCCAGGCGCCGGTGGCTCATGCCTATAATCCTAGCTACTAAGGAGTCCGAGATCTGATGATCTACAGTTCAAAGCCAGCCAGGGCTGGAAAGTCTGTGAGATCTTATCTCCACTTAACAACTCAGAAAAAGCGGGAAGTGGAGCTGTGGTTCAAGTGTAAGAGTGCTAGCCTTGAGCAAACACATAGAAGCTCAAGGACAGAACCCAGGTCCAGAGTCCAAACCCCAGGACACGCAAACAAACAAAAAATCCATCACAAAACCTAGTATTAGGATAATATTTGATTTCACCATTCTCCCTTCCACTTACCTCTTTGACAACAACTAGTCCACTTTGTATCCATATAGATTTCCTTACTGTCCTTACTCTTAAATCTAACAGAACAGTAGCCTGAAATATTCTTAGAAGGGATAGAACTTGAGGAAGATGGCTAGTGTTTGTGTGTTTCATTTTCTGAGTATTGCCATAGACCTGACATGGCCTTTCAAAAGTTAAAATGCAAAATTTAAATGTTTGTATTTTAAGTTAGCTGTTTTTAAACATTGTTAGCCATAATGCTAAACTAAGTTACTCTGTAAACAAGAGCTGTCTCTTTCTGAATGTTAGTTTCAAAGGGAAAAAAAATTTAAATATTGTTTTCCAGAGAAATATGCTCAATAGAGTTCTTTTCAAGTAAAAGCCACTTGGTGAAATGTACACAAAAGACATATTTGATAGTAAAGACAATATTTGCAGCAATTATCAAGTAGCCATATTTGATACAGTGAACAATCTGAAACATACAAAAGCAGATAGCAAATGGGTTTTGCTGCTCTGTCTGCCTAGAGCATCAGTTTTCCAGTGGCTCACCTGGACGGCTTAGGAAACCATTCGCATGCGCGGCCTGAGTTCTGGGCAGAGATGGAGGAAGCATCCCTCTTGCTGGTGATTCCAAACCTTTTAGAAGAGTTCAGAAACATCACTGGGTAAAAGCAACGTCCTCCAAAGGGATCGCCTTTGTGTTAAGTAATGCCCAGAACTTCAAAGAAATGATAGTTGGAATCTTCACGGGTTAGGACTTGTCACAGCTATGTTGTGGCATCTTTTTGAAAAAGACTGGGAGTGATTGGGACTTGGTAAATAGACGGAGTGAATTGTCTCCGTGGTCTTTTCTAGAGCACTGAGCTGTTGCAATGCCACAGCCTTTGGATAGAGATGATAGGGTGGAAGCTGAAAAACCATGACATTTCTTTTTGTTGTTTTTTTTCCTCCCTGCTCCATTCAAAAATGCAGTCTTTTTTGAAGTATAAAAATCCCATAGCTTGTCCCTTGAAATTTGTATATTAGTATGTATGGAGTATATAATTAAAGGTAATTATATGTTTTGTGGATTACCTGACAGTGTTTGATAAGTTGCATGAAATTACTGTTAATTAGGAAAGCAAGCTCACACCCCTAGCTGGACGGTGTCTATTGCTGTCCCTGGGTTGGCGTGCTGTTCTGGAAGCTGCAACTTTCCTCAGTTCTCTTGTCAGAAGGTCAGGCTGTTTCCCCGTCAAGGAGTCCTAAGCAATCTCCAGACTGGAAGTGGCCTGAAATCCATTCATTACCAATTTTGCTTTAAAGTTGGTTTAGACGGATGGTTTTCCAACTAGGCACTGGGATTGATTTGTGAATGAGGATTTCCCTCCAGACTGCATTCAATGGAACAGTTATACAATGAATACAATCCGAAATCAGCCCACCTTGTATCACAAGGATTTTAGGTGTGTGTATGATAAAGGTTTTAAAATGGATGGATACTATCTTTTCAGTGTAACACAGTTCGTACTGTAGGTTACTTGGCTCCATTCATTTGTTCATTCACTATATCTTTCTGAAGTTTCTGCCGTGGGTCAGCCTTTGGGCTAGGCCTCTCCTGTTGAGCAGGGAAGCCACTGTCCACATATAGCCGCTAGCATTTGAAATAGCGTCAGCTGGCACTTTAGGTGCTGGAAGTCCACAAGATATTTTGAAACCTCAGGGTACCAGTGGCTCACACCTGTAATTCTAGCTCTTCAGGAAGCTGAGATCTGAGGATGACAGTTCAAAGCCAGCCTGGACAGGAAAGTCTATGGAGACTCTTATCTCCAATTAACCACCCAAAAAGCCAGCAGTAGAGCTGTGGCTCAAGTGATAGAGTGCTAGCTTTGAGCCATGCCTAGTACACACACACACACACACACACACACACACACACACACACACACACACCTCAATTCTGCCCTTTTGCTTTTGAAAATACCACCACAGTGACACTTGACAGGAGTAATGCTTCTGTTGGACAATGGTACTGGAGACCATGGGCATACAGCAGTCAACAACAGCTACTAAGCATGTCTTCCTTCTGCTGCTTTGCTCTAGGGAAAGGAATAGGCAGGGAAACAGTAGAAGTTAAAGCTCGGTAGTAGGTTCTCTGAAGGAAGTAGAGGAGGACCAGGAAGGTCAGACTGTCAGAGGGAAGAGGTTGCAGCTGTAAATAGATTGATCCAGATAGGCCTCACTGTGAAGCCAATGAGATTTGAGCAGTGATGATACCTTTGAAAGAACAAGTCTCCCAGCAGCCAACGCAACACCATCAAGGGGCGAATGGAGCAAGGGGGTCACGACGGAGCGGGGCAGGCTGAGCAGGGCATGAGAGCTCATTGTGTTCTTAGGGAAGCAGGAGTCTTTGAAGGGCTTCCAACTGGAACAATCACTTCTTCGTGTATTCAGTGCATCATTCTAGAAAGCTGTCTTGACAATAAAGATTGCGTTGATGAGGCCACAGGAAGGAAGCTGGCTAGCAGGCTACACAGTGACTAAGTCCAGATGGTGGAGGAGATGGTAACATTTGGAATTTATTTAGGATAGAACTGAGTTGTTCTGTAGTAGAAAGGTGGTGAGATTGGTAGTAATGTGTCCAGGATGACTGATGGATGGCTTCTGGGAAGAAAGTGAAGGCACTTGTCAGAGGCTGGAGCTGCCGTTGACTGGACGAGGGAAGATTGCACTGATATGTTCATGGTTTTATCATCCCAGATATCTGTCGTTCCTTTGTCCCTGAGCAAGTTTTTCATAGAATTTGTTGGTGTTATGCTTTCAAAATTTTCTTTAAGTTTCATTAAGGCTTGAGAACTTCAAAAGTATACCTTTTAGAGGACAAAAATGTCATTTGCCTCGTTTGCCCTTCCTCAGTGATATAGCTAGCACTCGTTGCTGAGCACCTGCGAGAATCCTTGTGCTCAAAACTGAGGTGTAGCCCAGGAGGACACCAGAGCCCATCTAGTTCTCACATCTTCAAGCTGCTCTCCACCAGACTTCTTGAATCTACTTTTGCGCATTACCGAGGGTGAGATGGAGAAAAGGAAATATTGCGCCCCCCCCCCCCCCAAGCTTCTGGGTAACTGTCGCCGCCTGAATTGGAGGCACTCCCTGTCTTTTGCCCACATGCCTTCCTTCCTTTCATGAGGTAACACCCAAACCAAGTAGAAATATTACAACTGGATGACACCAAAGTTGGCTATGTTAAATAACAAAATGAAAACCAAAGTATACTTTTTTTTTCTAATATAAATGGCCCATTCTTGGATTTCATCTCGTGTTCCTTTTTTTCCCTCATCTCCAAGTTACATTAAGACAATTCACATGTGTTTCAAACTATTGACTATGGCAAGCATTTGCTAAAATGCATACCCTAGAAAATGCCCCTTTTCATCTCCTCCTTCTCTTCCCTTCCCTTTTCCTGTCTGTCTCCTCTGTCTATTTTTTTTAAAAAAGATCTGATAGAGACATAGGTTGAGTTAGTATTCTCCTACTTGACAACAACTGTGCATTTGTTGGATATTTGGGTTTTGTATAGCAAGAGAATTTAGGCATTGACTGTCTTTGTGATTGATGGATACAAATGAGCTTCTCTGTGACATGTTTTCTCAAGGGCTGGAGTGAATAGAAAGATAATGGTTCATGTGGCATCTTGTTTGTGAGGTGGATAGTGATTGATCCAAACTGCCTATGTTCTCTTTCTACTTTTGGAATGGGGTTAACAGTCTCTATTTACGTCTCTGGGGAAAAATACTTAGAAATGGACAATTGTCATTGGAAGGATCATATAACTTCATTAGGTAATTTCCCATATAATATATAGTTATTATGTAATTTGTATGGCAGAGGAAGTTTTACAGACTCATCTTCCTGCTTTGCAAAATGTACTACCAATTTTTGTTCCTACCAGTGCTCCATTAGCAAGTTCATTTCAATGCACATTTTATTAACAATAACTTTCAATGTTTTTGTTGTTTAGTTTGAGAAAAAATTCTTATTTGTTCTTATCCAACTTTTTGTTTATTAATGAGTTATAGAAGTTGGACTTGAGCCTATTAACTGTTCTTATTCTCTTTACTGTCTGTAATTGGGGGAGCAGTCAGTGTTTGAAGGATCAGACATGTGTTGAGAGCAAAAGAAGGAACTCTGTTATTGAGTTACTAATAGACCACAGTGTTTTTATCCCAGGATTCACCAAGTACTATAAAATTTTAGATTCAGTCAGCCACCTGCGGCACATGCCTATAATCTTTGTTACATAGGAGATTGAAATCTGAGGATCATGGCTCAAAGCCCCCCCCCCCCCCCCACACACACACACAGGAAAGTTTGTGAGATTGTTTGTCTCCAGTTAACTGGTAGAAAGCATCCAGTGTAGTTACGGCTCAAGTGACGTGTGAAAAAGATGAGGGACAGCATCTAGGCCTTGAGTTCAAGCCCTAGCACCTTCATAGAACAAAACAAAACCCACAAAAAACAAAAAAACAAAAGAAAGATGAAAACCACTTTAAAATTATTATTTTTTTCTTAGATCATGATTAGTACTCACTTCTTCTCGGTAGTGTTTAGGCACCTTTGGTCTGCTAGGGAGGAGCAAAGGCAAGGCTACTATGTAAATGTGACCTCTGGGGCATCATCGTGAGACACCCTGGCCAGGCAAAGCAGCCTCAGCAGCTGATAGGAGTGTGGGGGTGCTGCTCCTCTGTGGCCCCACACAGAGCCCTGACTAGCATCCTTTCCCATTGCTCCAGAGTCTGAGGGAAATTTGGCAGTGTCCCTTAAAGCACTTTAAGGCCCAGCTTGGGCCTGGGAAAGTAAGGGGGAGCATCTCCCATTGGTGTATGGTAAGCTCCAGCCAAGTTGGAGCTGCAGAGAGGAACACTAGGGTTTCTGTTCTTCGCTGAGAGTCTAATCTGTGAGTCTAAGAACCACCAACTGCCTCTCATCCTCTTCCCAGGGAAAGCAAATGTGAAGAGAAAATGTACACCATGTCTAGTTTTTCTTTTCTGCGAGAGGTCCCTGGTCTCAGCACGAGTGTTAAGATGAGGGTTTGCACTCCTGGGTATAGATCTGAAGGAATGTAGGTCAACACCCAGTGCAGATACCCACACACCCATGTTTATTCCAGATATATCCACCTCCTGCCCACCTGTTGCAGAATGGACCTGAGCTGTATATTCTGCTAACCAGTAACTATAGGTGGCTATTGCATTGAAATGTACTTCACCCCGCGAGCCTGCAGCCCACAGGCCATATAAAGCCCAAAGAATTATTTGGTACATGATGATATGGGAACATAAGCTTCTAGCCAGCTGCCCTTGTCCCATGTGACTATTCTGGTGATTTTGTATGGCCTGAGAATGCTGCTTTAATTTCTAAAAGGCACTTGTCAGCAAAAAGGTTCCCCACTCTTGGTCCAAGTTGGTGAAAGGTGAAAGGTCTACTCAAGAATTCAGGAAAAGAAAATGACAAATGTCTTAATGATTTTAGATAATGTCTATATTTACATGCAATGGATTTAATAAAACATGCTATGATTAATTTATTTTTTCTTATTGTGTGTATACGAGAACATTTTAAGTTATATTTTATGGTTCATACTGTGTTTTGGTTGGGCAGTTTGGGAGAGACACATCACAGTTTTCATTTGCCTGAATCGTGCTTCATTGTTCCTACTTTTAGGAAATTTAAAAATAGGTTTCCAGTGTCTTTCTGCAACTGTGGATGTGAAGCAGCATTATTACTTTATGGCCTTGTGTGTATGTAGGTTGCAGTATAGTTAAGTAGTTCAGCTTTGTTGACTAGAGAAGATTATGTATAACAGAGCTGGAGAAACAAGCTTGTACATTCCATTCAGTGAGCCTGTATGATTATTTCTAAATAAGAGAGATTTTTTTTAACCCAGTGATATTGACATTTGGAGATGGGTAATTCCTTTTCTTTTTAATTCTCTACGGTGCTGGTGATTAAACACAAGGCTTTGGCCATGCTAGGCAAGTGATCTACCACTGAGATACAACTTCTGCCCTTGGTTTATTGAGAGAAAGTCTCACTATGTAACCAAGACTGACTTTGAATTCATGATCCTTCAGCCTCAGCCTCCAGAGTGGTGGGATTAGAGTTCCGGGGTTAGAATTGCAACCTATCTGGCTTGAATAATTCTTTATCATGGGAGCAATGCTGTGCATTTTAGGGTGTCTGTTAGTATCTCTGGCTTCTATTCACTAGAGGCCAGTAGCAGCCACTCCCCCCCCCCCCCCGCCTTGCCATTCCACGGGTGGCAACTCAGAATGTCACCAGATGCTGTTAAGTATCCCCTGAGGAATGAGATCACCCCAGCTAAGAGGCATTGACTAAGGACAAATGATCAGCATGGGAGATGCTGGGTGAAAGTGGTACATGTTTGAATTTTGTGAATGTACATTGAAGTATATTCCCCAAGTGTTTCTAAGGAGATTAGGATCAATTCATGCTTCCACCAAGA
The DNA here is from genome assembly GCF_023159225.1 of Perognathus longimembris pacificus. NCBI lineage: Eukaryota > Metazoa > Chordata > Mammalia > Rodentia > Heteromyidae > Perognathus > Perognathus longimembris. The sequence goes on along the minus strand of NC_063170.1, from coordinate 59,015,259 downwards.
GACACAGTGATTGTCATTTAATAACACAGGAGATGTAAGAAGAGGGCTGGGTATAGTTATTTCACTTGTTAGGAAATGTCCCCTCAGATGGCTCAGATTTCTGCTTTCCTGCTGCTTTTCAGTTTGGGGAAGTCCATGATGGGGCATTGGGGTATTGCCGGCCAGGCTGTGAGTAGCCATAGATCATCTTTATGTAGAATCCGGTCCAGGGTGGTCCAGATGAGTGTGGTATTTTCAGAGCCTCCACTCAGGGATTTGCCCTAGTGAGGAAGGTCAGAGAAGGCTCCATGGGGAACTGATGGTTAATGAGGTCTGGAGAAAGGAAGGAGGTAATGAAGAGCCAAACGGAAGGGGCCACGTCTGCCATGCTGAAGGAACTGAACCCAGAACAGTATAGAGGCTGCCAGGGTGGATACAAGGTCATGGTTACAGGCTTGTGGAAAGGATGTACCTGTGTTCACATCTGGGCTCGCACATCCATATACATCCATATACACACATACATACACATATAGATGTATAGATATATGTATATCTCTCTACAAATATCTCCATACACATATACATGTATAGATACGAAACTGCATACATATATATGTATATGTATTTATATATGGAACTGGATGATCAGATTTACATTTCGGAAGACTAGAGTAGATTTCTGGAAGGGAGGAGAGGCAGAATGTAGCACAGAAGAACTAGTGTGCAGGCCAGTCATCAATTCTCACCAACCATCAGGCATCTCTGTATCACTTACTTATGGCCGCTCTATGAATTGCTCTGAATCCCTGTTGGTGCAAGAGCCTTCCCTGTGGAGCGGGCTTGGTCGGGGGTGATTCTTCTTTGCTCCAGGTGGAGTTGGCATTGGTCACTCACAGGACTCCTTCCGGCTGGGAACTGAGCCATGGCCGGAACAGCCACACAGGTTTCCAGGCGCTCCTGTGGGGGATGGCATCTTCAGGCTAGATGGAAACCTGGCAGGGTACTATTTCTATGGCCTTGTGTTTTTTTTTGAAGCGCCTCACATGATCATCCCCACACACTCAACCATCTCTGGGTAGACAGAAGGGGAGGGCTCATTGTAAAGCTGCCTGTTGTGGCCATGTGTCAGACACAGTTCAGGATGCTGAGGAAACTGTACTGTGACAGATAGGATCCTTGCCTTCTTGTGGCCTTACAGAAGGAGACGCTAGGCTAACAAGTGAGAGTGGGCTCAGGTACAATTTGCGAGGTAGTAAATTAAAACAGTGTGGTCCTAGAACAGCCAAGGAGGGGAAGAGGCCTTATTGCCTGCTGGATTCTTGGGGGAAGAGGACAAATGAGGCAGACATGCCAAGGCTCAGGAAGTGGCATTCCAGGTAGCAATAAGGGCAAGCTGAAAGTCTAGACTGGGCATGCGTGTGGCCACCCCTGCAGGGAAGAGATATGGCTACTCTGACTGAAGCCCAGTCATTAAGAGGGAAACCAGATTGTAGAGTGAAACAGTTGAATGTGGCAAGAGGCTTTTGACCACAGAAGAGATGGTTAGGATTCGGATGGCCATGCACAGACAAGGACAAGGATGAGGAAGTCCTTGACCAATACTCCTGCTTAGTTTTAAAATGAGGTCATGCACAGTCCTTGATAGATGGAGGAAGGATCGTAAGAGTGAAGAAGTTATTCACAATGATCCCTAGATTTCTGTGGATCATTCTTGGGATTGAAGCAATGGCTTTGTCTTTGGTAGATATTCTACCACTTGAGCCATATTGCCTGTTGTTTTACTAAGTTGTGTGGTTTCTTTTTTGCACAGTGTAGTCCCCAGACTATCTTCCTCTTACCTTCACCTCCAAGTAGCGAGGATTAACAGTGTATGCCACTATGTCCAGTCTTAACGGTCTTTTTCAATATATGTATATATAATTTGTTTGATTATTTGCAGTGCAATATGTCAAAGGGACTCATCCATACTAGCATAAGTGTGCTACCACTTACCTTTGTCCTGACACCTGTGATTCTGGGATAAAATCTAAGTTTTTGATGTCAACTCCTGTGGATAGAGGTATCATTGGCTGTGTCAGTGGAATGTTGGGAGGATAAAGGAAGATAATGAACATGAGTAGAACTCACCTCAGATTCCTCAGGATAGGACTATCCTCTCATGTATTCTTTTTGTCCTCTATAAATGGGAAGCCCAGATGTTTCTATATTATAACAAAAGTATGTTTGTCCATTGTTTAAGATTTGTACCTCATTCCTAACTGTCCATATACCCTGATACTTTGTTTAGAAAACACCATTGCTGGAGACCATGGAAAGAAAAGCAACACTATAGCTTAGGAAAAAATAGATTAGCAAGTAGTCCAGTATCACTGTCCTGCTTTGTCCTGAATCTGCAAAAATTACTTATAGAAATCAATGTGTCACTGGGTGCCAGCTTCTCATGCCTATAATCCTAGCTACTCAGAAGGCTGACATCTGAGGTTTGCAGTTCAAAGCCAGCCCAAGTAAGGAAGTCCATGACATTCTTATCTACAATTAACCCCCCCCCACACACACACAAAGAAGCAGAAGAGGAGGAAGGGCTCAAGTGGTAGAATGAATGACAGCCTTAAATAAAAGAGAGCTCAGGGACGGTGCCCAGGCCCTGAGTTCAAGCCCCAGGACCACCGCGTGCGCACGCACGCATGCGCGCGCGCGCACCCACCCACCCACATACCACACACAAATACGTGTGTTAGGCAATGCAGCAGTTGGGTTTCTTGTTCACTGGTGCCTTTTTTTGGTGTTTGCTGATTTTTTCCCCCAGCTTGTTAATTTGTGCTGGATCTACCTATCATTTGTGCAAATTAGTACAGCTTAACTATAAATGAAAATGTCAAAGTTATTATATTATTTAAAATTAAAGAATAATTAGATGGAATGAAAACAGGCTGAAAGAATGCCCCAGGATATGTTGAAGGTGGAAAGGACAGGGAAAAACCTGAAGAAGTACTTAGCAGAGTATGGAGGACCCCCTCCCCCACCTTCATGCTTCAGAGCCCCCATGCCACCAGGGGTGGGCACGTGGTAGCTATAACATGTGTGGTTCTAGCAGTGTGGGACTCAGAGCCAAGGCTCACCTGTGCTGTCAGGTGTAGGTCCAAATGATCTTTCACTCAGTCTGTAAAATATATTATTGTGTACAAGGATTGTGGGAAACATGTTTCACGTATTTGCTGGGTTCTTCATAGTAGATATCAGCTGATCCTCCAGAATTGTTCCTCTCTGCTCTTTCTCTTCTGTGTCCATCAAGGATTTCCACACCTTCTGCCATATCAGAGAAATGCCAGTCGAAGTGGGGACAAGGAATGAACAAACATACAGTTGAACAATAAATGGACAGTTTAACAAAATGAATACTAGAAAGCTGAAACATGTTTTGTTTGTTGAAATTGGGGGGGCAAAGGGGAACAGATAAGTCGAGAGAGGAAAAGTAGGCAAATGTAGTCATTATATTCAATGTACCTTTGCGAAAATGGAACTTGAGGGGTTGGGTGGGATTGGGAGAGATGGGGAAACTGCTGGAAGGAGATGCATTGTATGTATAAACTGATATGTTGAATTGAAACCCTTTTACACAACTACTTAAAGAGAATTTAAAAAATAGAAAAGTCCCCAAACAGAACACAGACCTATATTTAATAAAGAGAAATAACTCTAGTATGTATTGTCAGTTGACCTAATAGGTAGACTACTATTTGAATTGATTAGAAAAGATAAAAGGAATGTATGAAGAATATATGTATTGTTCCATGTGTGTAGAAACTTTTGTACAGAGAGGCAAGAGACTGCTAACAATGCTTGTCTTGAGAAGGGAATCCAGTGGTTGGGTGTAGAATTCGATTTTGCTATTTACACATTTGTGCAGCATGACTATAGCATGTATGAATATACCACACGCCTCTACATTATTCTAGAGTATCAGAGAACAAATTCTTAGTTGGACAAGGGCAATAGGTGTCTCTGAAATTGATCAGATACTGGTTTTGATGATGTCTCCATTAAATTCTTGCTTTTAGTAAAAGTGAAAATCAGATAAGATTGCCGATTGATTTCAGAACCCTGTGATAAGAAACAGTGAATTCAGCGCCGCTGGACCGGCTCTTACTCTGCGCCTTGTCTCCTGTGATGCTAATTCTTCTTGACCTCCAGGACTAGTGCATCATCAAGAATTTTTTTTTTTTCATACGTGCACTACAGAACACTCAGCACATGCTGGCTTAAGCAAAAAGAGACTTTTATCTGATGGTGTAAATGAACAGGTCAGACCTAGGCCTGGCTTCTTTCAGCCTACACTTCACCTAGAGCTCCCTCTGCTTTCTCAGAGCTTACCTCCTGCTAGCCAGTCTCCCTTCTGGTAACCAGGCCCTCTTGGGGCCACAGGTCACAGGGCCAGTTGTCCAGGCTCTCCCATGGTGGCCTCGGGCACAGGCTTCTACGAGCTTATTGGCACCCCGAAAGGCTGATCTTTCACTTCATTCTAAGTTGTTTCCTGTTTCCAACCAAGTTAAAAGGGATAAGCCAAGGACAGGAACAGGTATTATACGCTAACTTCTGTGGGTCTGGGGACAAGATGCATTTAATATTCCTGAAGATCTCAGGTAGTTCAGAGTATGATAGACAAGGCTAGGGTGGAAATTCATGTTAATGGGAAATAGTAGACCCAAGGGGATTCTAGAAAAGGCCCAGGTCTACCTAGGAAAACCAGCAAAAGAGAGTGAATTGAATGCCCTTTGTCAAACCAGTTAATGATAATTAGAGAGAGAGAGAGAGAGAGAGAGAGAGAGAGAGAGAGAGAGAGAGAGAATGAGATTATGAATATCTTGGGATTCTAGAGTTGAAGCTCAGGTGAGGAGATGGGCTTCTTCTTGGGTTAGGAATTGGACAAAGCCTTTGCCGGATGAGAAAGGCCTGGGCAGCGGATGTAGGTCATCAGTCTCCGTGTCTGGTTTCATATGGCTCCTATATTGCCATCATCATCTCTTCTTATAGCCACTGCCCATGACCAAACCTGCCTGGGCAATCATGGGGTTCTCAGAACAGGAGAACATTTTCTCCCTTTGCCGCTCATCTGGGAAGTAGTTCCGGGTCTTTCTGGATTGTTAACTTCTCTCTCTTACTCAGTTCCTTTCCTTGCTCATTATCCGAGCTGCCACAGTATTGCCCTTTAAGGGAACAGGTACTCAGGTACCCCCGTAACACATGAGGTGTGTTCAAGGACAAACTTTGTCATCAGACGCTTCCTTACCAGCCGAGAATAGAAGTAGCTGAGGGCTGTATTCAAGGAGATCAGGCATGGCAAGGAAATATCAGCCCACTTTTGTGCTAGAAAACTCAATACAGAAGGCCTGAACCTGACAAACACAAGGGAATTAGAGGCCAGGAGAAAGCAACTTGATTTATGACCCAGGACGGAGGGAGGAAGGGTGAGGCCTGGGTGTATATTAGAGGTTGCAGTCAAATCTTGTTACAGTGGTATTAGGTCAGATGACACTGTGTCACATAAGCCAGATGTGCACTGAGGAGTATAGTGCCAATGAAAAGCAAATTGTCATTTGCTTGTTAGTCAGACTTGACTCTTCCCAGCACTTCGTTGCAAGTTATTTTTTCGAGACTGAGCTTGAGCCTATGTCCCAATGTTGGGGTTTCTTTTGGTTCTGAGCACACCTGTGCAAATCCTGGCACTTCTAGGGGAGTCATAGAGACACACAAATCCTCCAGGATGTGCCTTGCACCAGCTGTGCCTGTCATTCATCCCCAGGAGAGAACCATGCAGGAGCGAGGGAGATCTGTGCACTTAGGGTGAGGCCCTCATCTGCATTGGAGACGTTCTGTGGGGAGATGTGCCGAGCAGTGTGGCCTTCCCAGGTGACATATTTGCCGTCTAAGAAAGGCCATGCTGTGTTCCCATTGTCTGCAGATGAGAAATAAGCTAGACTAGAGGAGCTCTAGAAGACAGGTGACACTTGAAAAGCTTATCAGCAGCAAGATTAGGAAGACTTCCATGGATTCCCAGTTCTATTCAGAACACAGTCTTAGCCTCAGGTAACTCTGGAATGAAGGCACAGAGCTTTTCATCGTAATTAACCAAAGGTGACAATGTCTGTTTTTGTTTCTTTGCTTGGTTGTTTTTTGTTGTTCTTGTTGTTGTTTGTTTGTTTGTTTTTTTCATAGCATTTTACTACAGTTCATGAATGTCAAACTGGTCTCCTGAGAATGATTGAGGAATTTCTAGTTTGGAAAACAAATGCAGCTGGGTGCTGGTGGCTCACACCTATAATCCTACTCAGGAGGCTGAGATCTAAGGATGGTGGGTCAAAGCCAGCCTAGGCAGAAGAGTCTACAAGACTCTTATTTCTAATTAACCAGCAAAAAGCTAGAAGTAGAGCTATGGCTCAAGTGGTAGAATGTCAGCCTTGACAGGGAATTTGACCTACATGTGATATAGAGAACATTGCCAAGAGAAAATGACGTGTATTGTTTCTCATTTCCATCGTAAGTAAATTTTTTCCCTAGCAATCTGTCAAGTTTTACTCTTCATTCTCTTGTAAGTGGTGATTCTGTTGCATGCACACACATCCCAACTACCCCATTATTCTATGTGCATAGATTGTTGATAGACATAATACTGCCTTGTTCAATGGTTATTGGGGGAGAAGGGGGGATGTCTTCTCTGAAAGTCACTCTAAAATCCCAGTGGATCAAGAGCCTGTCTTCTATGAATCTTTCGATTCCTGATATAGACTATATAATGGGTGCTTTGTAATTGATTATTTCCCCAGTGAGATGCTTAAGCTTTCATGCATACAAGAATATTGTCTATGACTATTCACCAACCCTTGCTAACACTGTACACATAGTAGGTCTGGTCTGGTGTTAGGAGCAGAATCATTTCTGAACAACTCTTTTAACAATTCAGCCCCTTATAAGAGGATGCTCCGGTGACAATACATGGCTTTGGGCTTAAGCCCATTGAAAGCACATTAATGGATATGAGTTTCTCTCTGTAAGGTTTTTTCTCTTTGTCTCCTTTCTATTTTTTGGTACATGAGCAGGCTCTGTCTCTCTGTGGGAAGCAGCAGACAGCTTCAGTGAGTACAAATGTTATATCCACATGTGGAACGTAGCCCCAGAGATAATCACATGTACCAGTGATCCATCAGTAGATTCTATTACACGTGGAGTTCTTTGATCAAAGGAATTAAGCTGTCTTGGTATGTTCAAAAATAATAGTTTTTGGGGCCATCTCTGGGATGGATAAAGAGTGGTTTTTGGATCTTTCTAGATTGAGAGCTTGGGGTTGCTTGTTTTTTGCCTCATGATTTTTATTTTTTTTTGATGACAGATTTAGAATGCATTGTTTTCTTAAAAACTTTTACAAATGATTTTATCAATGATTTTTGGGCACTAATTCCTTTTCAAAGTAGAATGCTCATTTTTTTTTTCAGCAAATGTTGAGTCTTTTCAGAAATATCCTATGTTGTTGTTTCTTTCTCTCTTCCTCCCTTCCTGTGTGCTTGATAGTAAAGATCTACAGATAGGTTTCTATTAGAGAGAATTATTAAAATAGATGGGCGCAGAATGACTGCCGTGTATCTTGTAGTTGGGGAAGGAGGTGTATCACTTGCCTAATGGCATAATAATAGATTTTTTTTTCACCTCTTGTCACTCTAGGGTAACACCTTACCTATCTGCAGGAAGAGTAAAAAAAAAAAAAAAGAAGAAGACATGAGAAACCAGGAAAATTTATCTGTCACCTCAGCAATGCACTCACCCATTTCTCAATATTTTTGGAGGGGTCTGATCAGAGGTTATTTTCCCTTGTGGAAACCAAGATCACTCTAATCACTTTGGGCCCTGTTCCTTCTATGATACATTCCTGGATAAACCTCATATTCCCCTTAGCGGTGATGACAGAATTTCTATTCATTCAGAGCACAAGTCCTTTGCATAATATTTTTTATGCTTGTAAAAGCACTTATACCCTCTTGGGTGTAAATCTTTATTTGGTGCCATCTCTCTTCTGTGGTGGGATTGACTGTTTAGGGCAAATGAGAATTTTGGCCATAATTACTCCCCCTCCTCCATTCCAGTGGCTCTCGCTACTGCCACATCCCAGTGACACTTTGGTTAAAAAAAAAATTGTCTTAGAACAACTCACACATGGTGCCTGGGTCTGCCTTGTCTTAGAGACACATCATTTTTGCACATCAGTATTAACAATTCAAACACCCTGAAATGCTAATAGCACTAGTAAGCTTTTAATTCCATGGAATTTATTGCTTGCTGTATTTCCATGAATTTATAACGCTTTGATTCTTAAGAGCCCCATTTAATCAGTTTTGCCTGGCACGGAACATAATAAACAACTTGCTGGTGAAAAAGTGCCACTTGGGGGAGGCTGCTAACAAGGAAGTTAAATGCTTCTGCCACTAGCAGTTTCTTCGCTGTATTTTTCATGAGCCGTAATGTACTTTGCTGGCTTTGAAGCGGTGGTTAAACACAGTGACAAACCAAGCCTACTCTAACACTCCCTGCTCAGACTTTGCTAGGTGTTTTTTGCAAAAAAGGAAAAAAAAAAAAAAGGCCCAGAAGAAACCAACGTTTTTAGCCTTATTTTGTTTTCTCCTGTAGCTTAATGACTTCTAATACTTTTTCATTATCTTTACCTTAATCTCTTAGCATATGATTTATGGACTGGAATTGTGAGTGATATTACTGGGCAAAACCAATCATTAGAGGCTGTTAAGGAACATTTATTGTTTATTTGGCTGCCTCTCTGTAAAAGTACACATGATGGCCTTAATAGCAAAATATCAAATTATCAAGTGCTTTAAAGCAGAAAATGTCATTTGTTTCTCAAAACTGCACCAACTTTATATAATTGCCCTTTTAATTATCCCTAGTGGCCCATGAAATTTGCAAAATAGAGCATCAAAGGTTTGATTTACTTACATGTTGCACTTTGGTGAGATTCTTAATGAATATTGTTTAGTCCTAATGCTGAGATGAAATTTGTAAATGTTTATAGTGAAGGACTAACTCGGAAGGCGGGGGGGGGGGGAGGGTTGGGGGAGCGGCCAGTCAGAAAACAGAGTGAACCGGGTTACTTTAGATGTAGCAATATGTTTATGTTCATGGGCCTAACATTTTGCAAAATCTATTTTATAGAGGAATTTTATTACAAATTCAGGTCTAGATGAATGCACATTCAGTAAAGTCTGGCAGGTATTTTTTTTTTTTCCCCTGCCTTGTTAAGCCACCTCATCTTTATTTTCCTAGGGACTTTGAGGAATAATTTGTTTGTTCCCTGGCAATCTTGCATCTGGACCACCTGCTTGTTGAGAAATTAAAGTGTACAAGGACACACTATGAACTGGATATATAAATGCTGATGCAGTTGCAGGCCTGTGGCCTGATTCCAGCCTGAGTTTCTGAGTTGCTTGAGCTAAGGATGCGTTTCAGGTTGTCTGGAAGTGTTTGGTGCCTCTGCCTAGAAGTTTTGTGTGCATTGTCTGTGCCTTGAAAGGGATAGAGAAAATCCACCGTGAGTAGCAGTTGAGCCCAAGAGGAGGCTGTGTGGAGTGAGTTTCCATTTCTCTGCCTTCAGTTACTTTCTTCATTCTGCAGAGATGAACCACAGCGCTACACCTTGGGTAATGAGAGGAGCAGTGATACAGGCTGGTGATAGGGAGACCCTGGGATTTGATTGCAGGCCGGCTCACCGGCCACAGGAAGCTCTACTGGTTCTTGCTGATAGAGATATTAAATAATCCTGTTGGGCAGGTGGACACCTGTGGAATATCACTTGTTCCACATCCTCAGGTTGACAGGGTACAGTGATAGCTGCCTGTTGGGTGTGGCATGCCTCCTGGCATTTTCCTGGCCTATTGATGAGAAAGTCACAAGGGACAGAAGCGGGGCTCACACAAGGCCCTAAGATTGCGTCTTTTATTTCTCCTTGTAGCTCTCTACCTGCCTTTTCCCTCAGTTGGAGGGCCCGGTGTGACTTGTCTCCAGAAAATCGTGTTGGTTGTTGCCTGGTAACTTGTTCTTCTCAAAGTGACGGCAAAGAGATTGTTTCCTCGGTCTCCCTGGTGTGGCAGGAAAGATGAGTTTTAATTACACAGTTCACCATTGTTTGAGGGGTTCTTCATCTTTCTCCCTCCTCTTTCCTCTGCTTCAAGGCCTCCACTGCCCCCTAGAATCTCCGAACCCTCTTTGCCACATCTCCAGTACCTGCCGGGCTCAGCCTTTACCTTTGCCATATGATCAAATAGCTGACTTTCAGAATTACTTTCTATTTCTTTATCAGCCGGTAGCCAATTTAGAAAGCTGAAATAATTTTACAATCAGTAACACAGAGGCTGTTTCAAGCCCTGGGTGAGCCCTATCTACTAGAACTGGTGATATTTGTCTGACTCACCCCCTTTTGTCTTAGGTAATTTTGTCTGAGTACGCTTCTCCACCTATTTCCTTTTTATGTCTGTCTGTCTGTCTGTCTGTCTGTCTGTCTGTCTGTCTGTCTGTCTGTCTCTGTCTGTCTCTTGCCAGTTCTGGAGCTTGAACTCAAGGCCTGGGTACTATCCCTGAGCTATTTTGCTTAAGGCTAGCAGTCTACCACTTGATCCACAGTTCTACTTTCAGCTTAAAAATAACAAAAACCTGTTTAATTGGAGGTAAGCATCTCACTGACTTTCTTGCTCTGGCTGGCTTTGAACAGAAATCTTCAGATCTGAGCCTCTTGGGTAGCTACCATGACAGCTGTGACTCACCAGTGCCTGGCTTGACTCTTTGTTCTTCATCTCGTGACCTTGGCCTTCCTTGTTAAAATAGTTCTTCTCCATCAGCCCAGTGAGTTCTCCCTGTCTGCAATTTCCATATGCAAATGTAGTTCCACTGAAACAGGACCCTTGTGTCTTTCTAGGACTGAGATCTCCGATGCTTCAAGTGCTCTGAACTTTGAGTCTCTTCCCCTTAGTTTTTCTTTTGGGTGGTTTTCATGTGGACCCAGTGGATCTTGTAACATCAATTCCCTTTTGCACACACACGCACACACACACACACACATCCCTACCCCTAAGGAAAGAAGGTTTCTTAGAGTTTAGGAGTATTGGCTATTCCTTTGGGACACACACTACAATACAATACAAAGGCCAAACAGACTTATGATATCGATGCTACCTACCTAGTGTTGAAATAAGTCTGTGTATTCACATACACATGTCCTGTTGAATGACCATGTGACTCACAGGCTTGATCCAAAATATTTCTTCCGCTTCCGGGATACATTTATGGTTGTGAGACCCACCAGTGGATCTTCAATTTAAATTTCTTTGGTGAAGAATTAAGTACCATCTGTGACTGATGAAGGTTAAGTCTACTTTGGAGAAGTATTGAGAGTCCTAAATTGTGACCCTCCTTGCTTACAAGCTGTGGGGGAAGTGCTTTTCTTACCCTCCTCCATGGTGGTCCATTTCCAGATGTCTTGCATGTGACTATCCAGCTTTTTTCCTTCTGTTTTTGCTATTTTGTCTCTGCATCTGCTCTGCCAGAACACGTTTTTCTCTGCTGTGAAACTTGAACCATGCTGGTGCTGGTGCCCACGCCTGTAATCCTAGCTACTTGGGAGGCTGAGATCTGAGGATTGTGGTTCAGAGCCAGCCTATACAGGAAAGTCTGTGAGACTCTTATCTCCAATTAACCATGAGGAAACCAGAAGTGGTGCCATGATTCAAAGTGGTAGAGCACTAGCCTTTGGTGAAAGAGCTCAGGGACAGTGCCCAGGACCAGAACTCAAGCCCCATGACCATCAGTCAATCAATCAATAAAGCCCTTGAACACTTTGTGGTAGTTTTCAGAACCCAACACAGCCTCTGCACCTAGTACCTCATTGTGGATGGAGGAAGTAGGCCAGCCATTTTATCTCTATGTCCTCTTGCACCATAGAGCCTTTTCCTTAACTGTTGGCTTCTCCTCCGTTTCCCCCAGGAATTTCAGAAATGAGCTACTTCCTCTTGATTCCTGAAGTGAGACCTTTGTCTCATTTGTGATTTGGTCCCTATGATTAGAATAAGTCATACCAAATGAGATGTGTTTGTCACTTTGTTCACTATCTCTTCAGACTTCACCAGTTCTTTTGGAGTTGGACCAGCTCATGCTTGTTAATGTCCGTCATTAGTCCCACGATTGGACAACCGTGACAATAGCTGGTGTGGGAAATCTAAGCTTCTTCCTGTCCTTCTGTGCTCCAGAGTTCTGTTCTGTACTTTGTTCTATGTGAGAGTGGTGGACCATGGGCCCAGCCCGCTAGTTGCCTCTGTGTCTCTGTCTTCCATCTCTTGTTTCTCTGGGGGAAGCCCCATGGTTAGTTCTTGGAAAACCCAAGTAGATGAGGGTGTATCTGCAGTGGGCACACTGGATCCAGTCTTTGTTTAACCTTAGGGGTTACCACACTGGCATTTCTGGAGCTCTGGGCCATTCCGTTTTCTTCAGTTCTTGGGTCTCATTTGATATCAAAAGTTAGAATCAGCCCTTTGCTTTGTTGTCTTTTGAGCCTGTGTTCCATCTCCTGTCCCATCTCTCATATCTCATCAGATCATCTGCAGCAGTGCCTGAGCTGTGACAATACTCAGTACACTTGCAGATACTGCTGAGTTAGTTGTACCCTAGGCATTAGACCAAAGTAAAGTATGCTAGCCATTTTTCTTTCCTCTCCCCGCCCCCCATCAGCACTGGTATTTGAACTCAGAGCTTGTGCTTTCTGGAGAGGCACTCTACCACTTGAGCTTGAGCCATGCTTCCAGTTTAGAAACTTTTGAGAGAGAAAAGGAAGGCAGATTTTTTTTTTCTCTCTTTTAGTCCCCTGTGGATTTCGGGTTACACACTCCACACAGGTTGTGAAAGGGTGGGAGCTGGATCTGCCCTCTCCCCTCCCTCATGGTGTTCTACCTGTAGGATTCTATGTGTGGTGCCCAACATCTCTGAGCAGCATTTTTTCATGGGTAAAATAGGGACAAAATAGTGCGAGAATTAGACATGTTATTGACTATTAAAGCAATAGGGTAAAGCCTGGTTCGTGCTTGAGCACTCAGTAAAAGCTACAGGTTTTTTTCTTTTGTTGTTGTTGTTTTTGGTTTGGGGTATTTATTTATTTATTTATTTATTGTCTAATGAAACAGTTATCATCCATCAAATTCTAACTCCAAGCCAGCCCTAGGGTGATAAGCAGGGGCAGCTCTATGCTGGGAAATCTAGAGCTTCCGGCAGCTGAGTAGAACATGGGATTCTCCCACCTTCTGAAACAGTGTTCTGCAAGCCAGCTGAGGAGGATTGAGGGACAGGTGCCAAAGCAATTAGAGAATCCCGTCAGGTCCCCTAAGTGCTAATGTCTTCAGAGTTCTTAGACTTCAGAACTGAACGAGTTTCACAAAGCCCATTGATGGCTCTCATGCCCCATGTCAAGATTTTATAGGTCTTGGATTTCTCATCCTCATTTGACTGCATTTTGGATGTGGATTTTACATTTGCTGGCAGTTTACCATAAATCCTCCCTGGGTCTTGGGAATTGATGTGTTTTTGGAAAACATCACTTTTGTTTAGCTTTCCAGTGCAAGTATGATCATCTTGTCTCTCTTGAAACCACTCCAGGCCACGTCCCAGATGTTGGGGATCCGTGATAAAGTGATAAGTGCTGAAGGCTTGGTCTTGCTGGCTCCACTGCAAATATTACTTCAAATATTTCTGTAGGTTTTTTTTTAATAGACATATATGCTTCCTTTCTGGACTAAGCAAATAGAATCATGTGGAAGTGTTAAGTTCACCTGATGAGATTTTTCTAGATCAACGCCATTTTTGATTCAAGGTTTTGGATGGATGTTTTTCCCCCTAACACTTCTAACTGCTAACTTAAGTGACCTTTTTGAAGCTTGTCCTTTAGTATGTAACTCCCCATGGAGATTTCAAGTTCTTGGAAGGTCAGGAAGAGTCACTGCGTTCCTCAAGGTCTAGCACATCCCACAGGATCTTGAACATGGTAGAGCTTAACATACGTAGCTGTTAACATTGATTGGGGAAGAAGATGAAGCATTTTTATTTGTTACTTGCTGGACATTTTCCATGGTGGACTATATGTTAGCTAAGATGGAATTTCTGTGCCTTGAACAGAGACCTGATTATGGTCATTTCATCCAGGGATTGTCAAACTTTTGGGACTGTATGGCGGGGGAGAGGCTGGAGGAGATAGGAAGACTGACTGGTTTTTATGAGCACTGAAGGTTCTATGCAAACTCTGTCTCAACTGCTCAGCTCTGCTGTTGGAGCCGTGGATTATAATTAAACAAACAGGTATAGCTGTGTTCCAGTTACATTTTATGAAAATGAGTGTCAAGTTTGGTCCACAGGCTGCAGCATGAGCTGGCTCTGTACCTGCAGGAGCTTATAGCTGAGAATTAGCTCTATATCACGCTTAAGAGACATTTGGGGTAAGCGCCTGTTAGGCTCCTGACTGGGCCTCAGGTTTTTTCAGCTTTAAAGTGGAAAGCACTTAGAACTTGGTAGAGTCAAGGGGACAACTTTAGGAAGATGTGTGTGAAGCCTTTAGCTCTGAACCAGCATGTGGCACCTGCTTAGTAAATGGTTCGTCATTATTATTATCACTACTATAAATGTACAGTTTAAATGTTTAAGCCAGATCAGATAGCTCAGAAAGCTAACAGCCAGGGGAGACAAATCCAAGAAACTCTTATCTTCAGTTAAACAGCAAAAAGCCGGATGGCTTAAGTGCTAGAGTGCCAGACACGGGCAGGAAAGTCTCATGAAGAATGCAAGGCCCTGAGTTCAAGCCCCAGTACCAGCACAGAAAGGGACTGTGTCTAATTTCTGCTTCTTCTTTCCAGTGTAGATATGTTTATTAAAAGGAAAATAAAGACACATGAATAGAGATTTTTTTAGAGCCATATAGGGTTGAAGATTGAGGAAATATTCTTCATAGGTATTCCATTTGATGATGAGCAATTTCAAATTGAGCTCCAGGCAGAGAAGACAGTTGAGTTAGAGATAAGCAACAACAGAACAATAAAAAGAGTCCCCTGCCCCCAAACTACTTTTAGATTCCCCCAAGAGCTCTGTTTTTTCCCCCAGAATTCCTGGTCTGGTTGCTGTTCTGGCTCAGTTTTCAATCTCTGGTCAGGTATTGTCCACTGAGAGAACAGAATCTTGTCGAAGGCTGTGCTCCCTCTGTGTGGCGAACATGGAAAGGTGTGATGTTACTCTCCTTGTGCCTGAGCTGGGGGGAAGAGAGGGTGCTCAAAGTAGAGGGGGGAATCACACTGGTCCTGGCAGCTGCCGACAGAGGGGCTCCTGGTCCTAGGCCTTAGACTCAGGGCCTGAGCACTGTCCCTAGCTTCTTTTTGCTCAAGGCTAGCACTCTACCTCTTGAGCCACAGCGCCACTTCTGGCTGTTTTCTATATGTGTGGTGCTGGGGAATTGAACCCAGGGCTTCATGTATATGAGGCAAGCACTCTTGCCACTAGGCCATATTCCCAGCCCTGAGCATCTCTTTACTTCCTCCAGCCATTACAGTGTGAGAAGTCCTTTCTCAGGTGCATTGGGCAGGCTTTGCTTTGTTTTCTAAGGGCTATGGCACATGGAGTCTGTGGCCACCCTGAAAATCAGATTTTCAGCTTGTTAATAGAGAACCTTCTCAGGAGATCAAGATCTTCCCAGGTCAAATTGTGAATGTGAGGACCTTATTAGAAGAACCTTTGCAAGGTTTATTTCTACAACCAGTGACTATTCTACAGTAGCCACCTAAGTGTCATTTTAAAAAGCAAAAGCCAAGCCTCAAATTAGCAGAGCCCCAGCGGAAATCTCTTCTCCAGATCCATTACGCAGGAGATGAGCTGGGTAAATACCGAGGACTCTCCCATTTAGACTCTGACCCTCACTCAGCAAGGGGAGTGATTTGTTTCCCACGTTGGTTCTGTGCCCACCTTTTTGCGAACCTTTTAATTTAAAAGAGACAGTGATTAATGATGCTTTTGATCCGCTGACTTTTTTTTTCTTTTAAAGGGCAGCCTCTTTCTTTTCTACATAAATTTGATGTTGAAAGTAAACCCTCCGTATAAAGATGATATTGCTTATTTATTTCTAGGCATGTCAAGCATCAACTGAGCCCCTTTCTACCACCCCAAAGCGGGGTGATTGCCGTACCTCTGGGGCTTGTCTTTTTTGTATTCTTAGGCTTCGATGTCTAGGCTGTAATAGAAAATTGCCGAATATTTGTTGAGTGAGCAAATGGATGAATGGATGAATAAATGATAGCTAATAATTAGGGCTCGTGTGGAGAGGGCTTCCCCAAAGTATAGTCCCCAGGTAACTTGCTTCCTTCTTACTGCAAAAGGATGGAAGTCCTGGAGGCTATAAAGTCAGGTTCTGTTTGAACCTGCAGCTATGCAAATAGGATAGTTCGTAGCCAAAGAGCTTTCTGCTTGTTCCCTCAATTATAACCTTTGTGCTTCTTGCCTGGCCGGGGGATTAGGCCGCCAAGAATCCCATCAACCTGAAGCCCATGGCCCCTGTCCCTTTGGCCTCCGGCATATGGTGACCTGCCCTGGATTTCTGCGCCTCTTTTACTAAGGGTAGGTAGATGCTCGCAATTCAGAAGTTCTGTTTTAGCCAAAGTATCACATGAGATCTTAGCAAAAGTAGATTCCGTTGTCATACTTAGGTGCAACAAATAAAAGTTGCTTGCTGATTTGATCAACTTTATTTATTTATTTTTTTCTGATCGAAATTGGTGGGAATAAATAAATAAATAGGTGAAGCTCCCAATTGGGAAACTGGACAAGCAAGCAGAGAAAAAAAAAAAAAGATTAAAAAAATTAACATGTTTTATATTGTAGCAAAAGCTTAGTGATAATTTACTAAAAGTGACATTTTTATATAGGTTTATTAAATGCAGAATAGGGCCTGAAACTCACTGTGCCGCAAGATGATTCTGATGAATATCCAGCATCCTGGCAGGGGGGCCTCTATTACTGTAAAAGTCGTAAATGGCAGGGCGCCTAATACCCTACATTCTTAGCTTGCACTCTGTGATGGGACCTTTTCTGTTTTACCTTAATGTGCCCAGGGGACTCCTGAGTAGCTTAATATAAAGACACCTAAAAGAAGTAAATGCAGAGTTAATGCTTTAACAAATTCCAAACTTTATTAACAATTTACACTTAGGAGCAGAGTGTGTGGTAGGAAGAGCTCCTGAGACCTCATTTCTTTCGTGTGTCGTGGGGCTTGAACTCAGGGCCTGGGCACTGTCCCTGAGTTCATTCGCTCAAGGGTAGCTTGCTATCCTTTTGAGTCACAGCGCCACTTCTGGTTTTTTGGTGGTTCATTGGAGATAAGAGTCTTATGGACTTTCTTGCCTGGACTGACTTCAAAATGGGATCCTCAAATCTCAGCCTTCTGAGTAGCTAGGATTACAGGCCTGAGCCACTGGCACCTGGCTTCTGGTTCCTCAGTTCTAATCCTCAGTCTCTCTTTGTTACTAACAAGAAAGATCCTGCACTGTTTACACAGGTCCTTTTTGTAGGTCCAGTCTGAACTGTGGCAGGTACTTGACAATCTGAAAGTGGTAGTTTTCTTACATCGCCAGTGTGGAAACTCAATTTTCCGGCCATCTGCTGCTGCTCTAGTCTCTAGACTGCATTTCTACCCTACTAAGGGCAGAGTTCATGTGAAATGAGGTTCACCCAGGGATGTATTGTCCTTCCTTACATTTCATTGTGAAAGCAAAGAGCATGCGTGGAATTGTGTATCTTGATTTTGGAGATATTTCTCTTCCTTCATGACTAGCTCTGCATGTCTTCCTCATAATGTGCCTGAATCCACTTGTAGTTTTGTTTCCATTCTGTCTTTGTGTTTAACAGCAAATGTCCCAGATCTGATACAGATAGGTGTAAATGTATTAATATCACTTGCAGAATTTAATAATAAACCGGTGTTCAGTAGACTTATCTTAAATTATAAAACATAAACAGAGAGACAAGTCAATAAAAGTGAGCCAAGCCACTCCTTCAAAAATATTATTTTTAAGTAGTAGAACGAGGCGGTTTATGAACACAATGCGGTGTCACCCCCTACATCCATTCCCCCCTCTCCCCTTTTCCCTTTTCTTAATTTTGTGGTCTATACAATGAATTCCTGACTGGATTCTCTTCACACTGCTCCCCTTCCTTCAGTAAAATCGGGTCACATTTTATCCATTTTATTCTGCATAAAACAGAAGAAAAAAACCCTTTTGCACAGGGTGTGTCTTTTCTAGGTCTGCATCAGTCCATTCCTCCCGCCCCAGACCAGGAGGGCGGTGCCCTAGGTTAGTGCGAAGTTACCCTTCCCTGCTCCCCCCCCCACCCCCCACCTCTTCCTCCACCTACCGGGTTTTCTGCATTTCTTCGGCATTGCTCCCATGCAAAAGAACTGTTGTCTGGAAGGGCTTTGGACTTGCACAGCTCGTGGGGTTTTCTAGTACCACGCCTTGTTCTCTGTAGTTCTTTTTCTTGCTCTTGTTCATCTGCACTCTGCATAGATAAGTCCTTCTAGATAACTGACCTTTGCCCCAACATGGATCTCGTTGACCAGAAGTGATGGGGTTCAAAGATATCACAGGGAACTGGGGAACTCACTCCTTTGCCATCCTAGGTGGATAAGGAGAAGGAAAATGATAGGAAGCAGAACAGGCAGTGCTGCTCGTGGTTTGCTGGTGGATGTGGGTGTAGCGAGCCATTCTGAAACCCTCACGTCTGTCTTCTCATCCTCTTAGCAACCCCCTGAAGATGTACTGCTCTTAACACCACTTTGCAGATAATAAAATGAAGACACAGGCCATGCGGCATTGAGTGTGTGCCTTCAAGATTTCCAATGGAAGGCTGTGAATGTCTGGTTGACTTCCTTCAGTGAAGATCGTCCTCTTCTTAGATCATACAGGGCTGTTGTCAAAAAGTATGGCTTTTATCAGTGATGGGTCTAGACGCAGAATTATTTTACTTAGAAATAAGTAAGTTCTCAGATAGAAAGCCCTCATCTGAGCCCCTCTTTCTTCTCCAGCCCCTTCTCAAATCCTTGTGATGGATGAACTCTGTTTTTCCCTTCTCTGCAGCCATTCTCCAGCTTCTTCTTTTCTTCTTCTTTGTCCTTCTCAGGCCTGGACTTTGAACTCAGCGCCTGGACATTGTCTCTGAGCTTTTGTGCTCAAAGCTAGTGCTCTACCACTTGAGCCACATTCCACTTCTGATTTCCTGGTGGTTTATTGGTGATAAAGAGTCTCATGGCTTTTGCTGCCCAGTCTGGCTTTGGGCCACGATCCTCAGGTCTCTGCCTCCAGTAGCTAGGATGGCAGGTGTGAGCCACTGCTCTGCTTTCCGCTTCTGCTCTTGTAGTGCATTCCAACCACCAAGTGACCATTCCCTCACTTCCCTGACCCTCCAGCCTCTTCACTCCCTATTTTCCTTTCCCCTCCCCTCCATCTGTGTCCTATTCCTCCATCTTCATCTTCTATCAGGTAATGTGTGTGACACACCTGGGCCTGGCCCAGTCACTGGTGTGTTCACGGAGCTTACATCAGACCACATAGTCTCTCCTCCCTGTGCCCTGCCCTTGAACTTTTACAGCCTACATTATTGCTTCCTTCCATTTTGGATGCCAATCCTCCTCTTTTTTCTCCTTTACCTATTAACAGCCTACTCACCCTTCAAGGCTTGGCTCGGATATAACCTCTGTGAAGCCTTTTCAATTGAACCCAGCCTGTGACTCACTCCTTTGTCTAGGCTCCCACAAGTGTGTGTTTGTGTTTCATTAGAACCTTTGTTCAAGTCTGCTCTGTATTTTAGTGTGTTCTTTTCAGATCTGAAAGCCACAAATTCTTGCCTGCAGGTAAAAACCTATTTAATTTGGTTTTTTTGTTTTTTAATGTGCCTCAGTGCCCAGCGCTCATGGCATCGCTACTCCCTCTGTGTGAATAGGCACAGAGATAACCATTGCCACTCGGTTGTTGAAGGCCTACCTTGTCTCAAGATGGCTAGGTATTTTGTGATTGGTATCCCATTGGCTCCTGCAGCCTTATTAATGAGTGACAGGAATGATTCAGGTGCTTGTTTTCCAGATGAGGAAACTGAGGTCCAGGGCAACTCCTCACCCTGCCTGGTCAGTGGGAGGCAGACATTGTACAGAAGTGCCTCTTTCTGCCCTCTGTGTTCTTTTTGTTATAGACCTGAGGAGCAGTATACCATAGTGCTGGCTGTGGCCTTTCCTGGACGAAGAGTCTATAGTCAGATTGATATTTACATGGCCCAAGTTCATCACCTGGCCACCTTCTGGAAATGTCCTCTTTCTAACCACCTCTCCTTGTTGCCCAGTTATTGGGTACCTTTCAGTATCTTGACCTGTGCTGTAATGAGCTGGAAAAAAAGCTGGCCATCTTGTGGGATGGTCACTTGGGTTTCTTAAATGACTCCTGGCCTGGGGTCGCAATGTACCTGAGCTCCCTTCTGGGAACCAGGAGCAAATGGGCACTGTCCTCTCATTTTGCTCAAGAACTTGCATCAAGATGAATAAAACTAACAGCGACTGCGTGTGGCAACCTGAAAGGAAAATGGGAGTGGTTCCGAATGGATAGGAATGGGCAAGGGCAGAAAGTAGACACTTCCCTGTGTATAGGCAGTGGTGTGGGCCCCTGGGACCGGCACATCAAGGCTGCTGCTGCAATCTCTCGTCTCCAGACAGCTGTGACACACACCTGCCCCGTAGCAAGGAGCACACCTCAAGTACAGGTTGCAATACCAGTGGAAGGTGGCTCCCCCAGAAGGAAAGGAAGTGGGAATACCGTCCCATTGGTCTCCCATGGGGGTACAGCGTTTTGCTTGTTGAAGTCCCAGACCCTGTAGACTGAGTCCTCTTTTCTGATCAAGGTCTTGACTCTGTCTTTGACGGCTTGAGGAAAACCTCCACCCCCATATCACAGCAGCTGAGAGGCTCCCGCCTTGCTTCCAGTGGCTTCTAGTATTTAAGTCGCTGGGGAAGACATACAGGTTGAGCATCTACAATCTCAAACACCCCAAGTGCTCCAAAATCAGGAACTCTGAATTTCATAGGTTGCAGTAAAAAAAAAAAAGGCAGATGCAATAGCAAATACTGTATAAAATTCCCTTTGGATTCCATGTATATGGTGTGTGTATGACATGTGAATGCATTTCATGTTTAGCCTTAGGTCCCATCCCCCAAAGCTAAAGGACTTCTGGTATTTCGGATAAAAGGATCCTCAGACTGCAACTGCATACCAGACCTGTGGTATGCTCATGACTGAAGATTTTCCCCAACAAGTCCTAATAAAATTCATGCTCTCACAACCCATCATCTTCACATAATAAAAGGGAAAACGCAAGTAAATGCAGAATTCATGAGATTAATATGAAGCAGAGAGACAATCGTTATACTTCTTCATAATCTTTACTTTTATATCCTCCTTTATGGGGGTGCTGTTTAATTTCATGTTCATTTACTTTAATTACTTCTTGCATGTAGTTTGGAAGGAAGTTTGCCATTTTCCCAACATCTAAAAGATGGGTTAACTTGAGTTTCACTTCAGACCCTGTTAGAATTAATATATAATAAAACCCAATATGTGTATTTCTCATTTTTTTACCTCAAAGGATTATTCGTCATAATAGAACCAGGGAGATTTTTATCAGACTTACAAGTCAAATTAGTTGAATGCATTTCTTCTGCTAATAAACAGATAGCTTTCCTACATTATCTTCACACTGAATTCTAATAATTCAGTGTTTTCTTCCTCAGGGTTTGAACCAGTAAATGACCTGGAGGGTAGGGGGATAACACAAACTTATAAACTTAAAGGGAGAGTTTTTACCATGGAGAAATGTAAAAGGAAAGAAGAAAGCAAATAATCATAAAATGAAAATATAAATATTATAGATATATGTGAGGTTATTTTTTAACTTCATTTTAGAGGGACAAATATAATTCTCTCCATTCCAGCAAAATATTTGGGGGGCTATATTTTTATATGTTTTGTTTATGGGTGTATTTACTTTTGTGTTGCCTAAGAAGCCAAGAAAGGATAGAAAATGGGTTCTATGTATTTACTGAAACATGCCCAAGGTTCCTGGCTCAGAAAACATCTGCATTAGAGACCAAAGAAGGGAGGCAATGGTTGGATTGATTGCAGCCTCTGTTATGAATTAATTTTTAACCATCTGTAGATCCATGGTTCACTGTGGGAAGATTTTGGCTGTAGACCCAAAGCAAGCTCTTACGTGAATGGAAAGGGGTGTCATTCCTTCCAAATGCATTTATTGGGGCCAGCATAACTACTGACTCAGGGACGCAGCAAGCATTGGTTGTTGGCAAGAGGCAGTTCTTAGTTTTCCTGTGGCTTGGTCCTAGTGGCTGTCGACTCCTTGTGCTTGTTCCCCAATCTGTGGAGGGACTAAATGCCTTAAGTCCTGAGAAATGCTTTCCTTCTCTAAGATGCCACAGATTTGACTCTACAGAAGAGATAGGAATTGGGGTTTGCTTTATCATGGATAAGATGAGTTGTCAGGCAAGAGTCAGGTGAATAGAATTCTTAAGCTGACACTGTTGGAATCCAGTGGATAAATGACAGGTGAGAGAATGTTCTGGGCTAAATAGTAAAGCCCTATTCAGTGTGTATTTGAAATTCACCTTTTCTAGTATTTTTGCACAAGATTGAGAATAAAATGGTTATGATTGATGAAGCATTCCGTGGATATCTAACTGTAAGTTGGACTAGGGGGACTTTTAAATTGTCCAAATGAAAGATTGCATTATCATGACATTAATATGTAACAGTTAAGTATGTCATTGCTCATCACAAGGCCTTGCATTCACCAGGCTCTGTGCAGCCAGCCAACCAGAAAGGAAAAACTTTCTAGCAGATGTGGGTCCACCAAACCACCATGAATGAGGCCAGTCCAGTAATCAGGACTCTTAATGGGGTATTTAATGGGGTACTATGAGGAACTTAAAGATATTCTTACTGAGAGGAGAGAGAGACAGGTAAGGCAAAAACCTGGAAGGAAGCATTGGCGGGTGGGGGGGGGCAGCTGAGAAAAGAAAACAAATAGTAAATGTAATTTAGGCAGGGCAAGGTTTAACTTAGTCAAAGTTCACAAGTTTTTAAGATTTCTTAGAGATGTATTGTTATTTATGTGGTTGATAAATGATTTACTGTTTATTCCTAGAAAACTAATTTGAAAAGATAGCAAATGGGTCATTATCTATCTTTTTTTATTTACCTATTCAAAGTTAATTCTTTTCCTTAAAAAAATAATAGAACCCTGAGCAATCATAGTTTCATAATTTAAGATTACTTCCTTTTTTTTTGGCCAGTCCTGGGCCTTGGACTCAGGGCCTGAGCACTGTCCCTGGCTTCCCTTTTGCTCACGGCTAGCGCTCTGCCACTTGAGCCACAGCGCCGCTTCTGGCCGTTTTCTGTATATGTGGTGCTGGGGAATCGAACCTAGGGCCTCGTGTATCCGAGGCAGGCACTCTTGCCACTAGGCTATATCCCCAGCCCCAAGATTACTTCCTTTGTCAACATCCAGAGAAATTCAGTAACTGAAAAGAACCTCTTTACATAGGCAGTGTGTTATAATGTAAATGCTATATTTCTGTCCTTAATTACCTAATTAAGTGAGCAAATCTTTTTTTTTTTTCTCTTTCTCTTTCTCTTAGTCTACAACAAGACTGGTACCATTGTGATAGATGACTTAAACACTTAAAAGATGACCCAAACTATTTACTATGAGAATTTTCAGGGTTGAAATATTAGTAGACAGGAGGGAAATATAAGAACTAATACAGAGTACCCAGTACTGCCAGGACCTTTAGCATTGTAACGCATTAACAGTCAATATAGCTATTGATGTTGACCATGAGAGGAGCTAGCAATTATTGAGCACCAGGTAAGAACTTGGACATGCACCATGTCATTTCTTCCTCACCCTCACCTATCAGGCTATTCACATCTGTGTAGTTTCAATATTATAATTAGAAAATCTGAGGCTCAGAAAGGCCAAGGTAGTTCCTCAGGATCACACAGCAGAATTGTAAAGCCAGGCTTGCTGGTGCCTCCTGTCATCTGGTAATGGCCAGATCTATACATCAGTGTATGTTGCTACACTAACCTGCCTTTTGGTGCTTCTAAGCCACTTTCCCCAACCCAGTCTTTGATCTCCCAGCTTCCCTTGCTGCCTGATTTTACCTTTTATGTTTCCTTTGGTGTTATGACATTGGGGGAACTGGCACATCTCAAGCGCCTTACCTGCTCCATGTCGGCTGATAGCTGGCTCATGGAGCATCCTCCGCCACGGTCAGCTGTGTTGACAGCTCTGACGTTGGGTTCTATGCAGCATCTGCACACCTGGACCAGTCCTCTGCTTTCATAAATGACAGTGAGAAATACTGAGAGCCCGCTCCACACTGCCCATGATTTGCAGCCATTTCTCTACCGTGTCACCCGGTTTTCTGTAACAGCTGCCATGCAGAATCATTGGTTTTTCCTTTCTCTCTGCTTCTGTTTCTTGTCAGAAATGGAGACAATTTTGGGACTTCCCAATCAGGATCGCTGGCGGCTGGGGTGAAGCATGTATATGCAGAACATCTTAGGGAAAGCCTTCCCTGGGGTGGGCGGGCAGAGGGATGAGATTTTCCTTCGGGGATGCTATAAAGACTTCAGAATTGTCTTCTAAGCATTGATCAGCTTTATCAGAACCATCTCTCAGATGCGAAGTTGGTTAATTACACTGTATTACTCTGCTTCCCTGAAGGAAATGATTTTCCTCTTGTCAGGATTTAAGATTTAGGATTTATCAATTATTGTGTGTTCATAGAACACGTTAGTAACAGTAAACCGCATGAATATGGCTGAAAACATGAGGATATCTGTCATTTCTTTACCCAGGAGACTGATGGTAGTCTCAAGATTTTTCTGGTACCTCAATAATGTGTGATTTCTGGCTTGGTATACCTGTGAGTTTTTTAATTTTTCCCTCATGGCCACAAGATGGCTGCAAAAGTACCAGGCATCACCTTCCTTCACTGTGGCATATAAAAGCATGAAGTAAGTGTTAGAGAGAGGGGGAGAGTTGATATTGGCTGCTAGGAAGCTACCCTGTAATATGTAGATTACTGGATTGTGTTAGGTCAGCCTGAAATCTAGATAGACCATGGCAGAGGAGAGTGATATGAGAAATAGGATTAATTTCACAGTTATTTTGAATGGTGGTACCTCTTTGCTTGTCGTCCCCCTACCCCCCAAATCATTGTTAACACTGTTAAGGCAGAAATTTGTTTCAGTGAAGACTGAGTGGGTAATACAATGCTCATTGTAGACTTTGTTGGTTCTCAGGCTTTAGCCCACTGCAGGTTGGCTGTATATGACCCAAGGAATACTTTGTAAGTTGCTCAGCTTCCTGCTCAGAGCCATGGTTCTAGATGTTTCCCAGCTCACATACATGGCCACCCCTCCCCCAACCACCACCTAGGCCCCCAGTGACCTTTGGTTTTGTGTTTGCCCATTGCAAACACATGTATTTATAATGTCGAGCAGCTGCTCTTACAGTCGCTTTGTTACCTCGATACTGATAATTCTTCCTGAAGAATTCATCACAGTCTGAGCTGTGGTGGGGAACTCCCCTGTGAACGTGGGCATTTCGGATTTTTCACAGGGGACAGACTAGAAGCTCATTGGAGATTATGACCCCTACACAGCGTCATTTGGGTTTGCCAATGGTGTTGAAGAATTATTTGCACTATATTTGTGAAGAATAGCAGATGTCTTGGAAGACACTGTTCAAGAGCAGTGTGCCCCGGCATGCAACAAGTACATTAGTCTAGCAGTGGAAAAAAAACGATGTTACAACTCACTTCCAGTGGCTCATGCCTATAATCCTAGCTACTCAGGAGGCTGAGAGGTGAAGGATCGTGGTTTGATGCCAGTTGGGGCAGGAAAGGATGTGAGATTCTCTATCTCCAATTAACCACTAGAAAACCAGAAGTGGCACTGTGGCTCAAAGTAGTAGAGTGCTAGCTTTGAGTGCAAAAGCTCAGAAACAGCACCCAGGCCCTGAGTTCAAACTCCACAACCAACCAAAAAAGAAAAAGAAAAACCAAACCAAACCAAACAAAAAGAAAGTTGTAATTTGAACAAGCACAACTCCTTTACCTCAAGTTATAAAATGATGTCAGTCTACAATCCTACCCAAACTGACTTGATAAAAATTTAATATTTATATAAATTAATTTTAAAAGTTCAGAAGAAAGGTGGGCATTTTTTTTTAAAAAAGTCATGCTCCCCCTCAAAGATAATTTCAAAACCCAATTATTGATTTCTATTGACAAAAACAAATTAATATGAAAGAATCTCAAATTAGAGACCCACTACCCCTTTGGCATGGATGGGATTGTAATGACTGTGGAGATGTGGTAACACCTCTGAACGCACACACTGCTGGAGACGCAGCCACTGGCTTGTGTGCCTTACTTAAATGAATATGAACCACATCAAATTAGCAATTCTATTCCTCAGCTATCCTAACTGGATCTCCAGTGCCCCGTGCTGTCTTCTCTGCCCGTGACTGCTGTCTCTCACGGTGGGAGTGTGGAAGTCTCCATCCTCCCTAAAGTCTTCCTCCCACAGATGACAGCTTGTCAATCAGGACTGATTTCCCTGTGAGAAGACACTTCCTATATCGGGGAACATTTTTTTGGGAAATGTACTCCTAGCATCTGGGACGACTGCTTTTGAGCGTCCTGCAATGGACAAAGAATGCTCTCCTGATGAAGTTTCCAACCTTAGATGTTATGAGGGCTGACTCTGATAAGCCCTAGGTGCATAGTTTTCTGATGCCTATATCCTCCATTCGAGTTTTGAAGCAGCGGGGAGAAGGGTTAGGATGGTTAAAAACTGTGGTTACATTAAAAAAAGACTGATCTCAAAGATCATGGCCCTAATTAAAAGCTAGTTCCATAAGGGACTGTTGTGAATCACATTAGCATCCATACAGCTGAGGCTGGAGACAGAAGGGCCCTAGTGGATTTAGCCTTCATCCCCAGAAAGGTTTGGGATGGGGTGGGTTGGCATTTCATTCTCTGTTAGTGCCAGTAGACAGGGCGTCAAGCTGAGCAGCAGGACTTAAAGAGACCTTCCTCTAGTAATTAGGTTTCAAAAGTTAAGTACCCCAACCCCGAGGTAGTTTCAGATCCTGGCTCTACCATTTCATTGCTGTGTGATCATGAGTAAGGTTTTTAACATCTCTGAACCCCAGCCTCCTCATTTGTAAAATGAGAATGATCACCATGTACATCTATGGGGTTATTGCCAACAAGACTGCGAAAATGCATGTCAAGTAAGCAGAGCCATCTCTTGCATATTAAGAATAAAGTAGGGGCTGGGGATATAGCCTAGTGGCAAGAGTGCCTGCCTCGGATACACGAGGCCCTAGGTTCGATTCCCCAGCACCACATATACAAAAAACGGCCAGAAGCGGCGCTGTGGCTCAAGTGGCAGAGTGCTAGCCTTGAGCGGGAAGAAGCCAGGGACAGTGCTCAGGCCCTGAGTCCAAGGCCCAGGACTGGCCAAAAAAAAAAAAAAAAAAAAAAAAGAATAAAGTAATTGGGAGTTTTCATTACTGTTTTGTGTGTGTGTGTGTGTGTGTGTGTGCGCACCAGTCGTGGGCCTTGGACTCAGGTCCTGAGCACTGTCCCTGGCTTCTTTTTTTTGCTCAAGGCTAGCACTCTGCTACTTGAGCCACAGTACCACTTCTGGCTGTTTTCTGTATATGTAGTGCTGGGGAATTGAACCCAGGGCTTCATGTATACGAGGCAAGCACTCTTGCCACTAGGCCATATCCCCAGTCCCCTCTTTTGTTGTTTTGTTCTTGTTATTGTTTGTGTTACTATGGGTTTCTGATTCCAAGAGAGAATGAGTGGATTGAGTGTTGTCATTCCTGTCCAGTGGAAGGAAACCAGGGCCCTGGTTTGCCTGAAGGTCTGGGCTGGTGCCTGGGTAACAGCTAGGCAGGAGCTTCTGGGCCTCATCACCTCACCCAGCTTAAATGACTGCCACTCAATGTGAGGAACTTACTGCTCACATAATTTAAAATGCTTCCCAGCTCCCTGAATGGTTTGACCATCCTCAATCCATGACTGACCCCCTTCATGGATTGTGGTAGATTTCATCAAAATGTGTGTGCATTTGATCACTTTCTTCCCCCTGTAGACTTGAGGTTGGTGTTCAGCATAAGCATTTAAAAAACGAATGATATGTTATAATTAATAACTGAACTCATGAGAATAACCTCAGATTTGTTGACCCAGAACACAAGAGGAGGTGTCTGGGGATTTTCTGTGCTAAGTACAGACTTAAGTAAATCATTAAATCCACATCTCAATTGGCCACATCTGTGAAATGGGGACAGGTATATTGTATTCTGTTTCATCTAGGCATTAGACACATGGTAGTTTAATCCTTGTTAGAACACTTTGAAGCTGGACTTCAGTGACTCATGCCGGTCATCCTAGATACTCAGGATCCTGGGGCTGGGAATATGGCCTAGTGGCAAGAGTGCTTGCCTTGTATACATGAAGCCCTGGGTTCGGTTCCCCAGCATCACATATATAGAAAATGGCCAGAAGTGGCACTGTGGTTCAAGTGGCAGAGTGTTAGCCTTGAGCAAAAAGACAGGGACAGTGCCCAGGCCCTAAGTCCAAGGGTGGGGACTGGCAAAAGAAAAGAGATAGAGAGAGAGAGAGACACAGACACACAGACACACACAGACACAGACACACACACACACACACACACACACACACACACACACACACTCAGGAACCTGAGATCTGAGATTGTGGTTCAAAGCGAGCCTGGGCAGAGAAGTCCCTGTGAGACTTTCATCTCTGATTAACCACTAGAATACTGGAAGTGGAACTGTGGCTTAAAGTGGTAGAGTGCTAGCTTTGAGCACAAAAAACTTTGGGTTAGCACCCAGACCCTGAGTTTAAGCCCATGATCACTCCCCCTCCCACACCAAAAAAAAAAAAAAAAAGAACAAAGAACAACTTGAGTAAATATGTAAGTATGATTTAAACATTTTTGTCCTCTTTGTTTTCCTCCCAATATCGTCTCCCAATATTACACAGTGGACTTGGTACAATGTATGTTATATTCAAGAGATATTTTAATATCAATGCCAATAGATTGCCAAATTTAGAATTTTATGTCTCCCAGGATAATTTTATGGTTAGTGCAAGGGACTGAGATTTTTTGTGTTGAAGGCAAGAATACTTGGTAAAATGGTAGACATTTGTCATATAGTAAATGGGCTAAGTCTATGTATATGTGTCTGTATGTAATTTGTATGTATACGTGTTGATTTTTAAGAACATAACACACATTTTCCTGTGTTTATAAATACATGTATTTCTTTTATGCATCATATTGTTTTTGCAGCATATGCATATGTAATCTGTGTGTACAGAAATGTAGAAATGTGAGAAAAGGAATAGCAAAAAAGTTGAGTATGGATCTGGAGTCAAGACTACACAGAGAATTTTTATAACTTGCTTGTGCTTTAGTTTCCCCATGGGTGAAGTGGAGTATTTCCCTTCTAGGTTAATTGTGAGGATTAAATGAGCTAGCCTGGTGTTTGTATGCTGTATGTGTAAAGGAATAGCACTGTGTATGGGACCTACTAAGAAGTTCTCTTACCATTGCTCTTGTTCTCATCTCTGTCACCCACATGATTTTACCCCATTCAGTTCTTTCCCTTTCTATGTGGGACATGCTCTTTGGTTCTTCTCTGGTTCGTAGTCAGAGATCTGCTTGTTATCAGAGATCATAGACGAGGGTTTTCTCCAATCCTACCTCTACACCTTCACTTCAGCTTCCAGTCAGAGGACAAGGAACCCGTTGTCCCTCCCCTTTTCTACCAGTCAGGTCATCAGGTCCCAGGCCTGCTGTGTGAACTGGATGGCTGTTCACCTGAAGTCCGGGCACTGACAGGTCTGTCTCTGACCGGAGCCACAGTTACCACCACGAGACTAGAGGAGAGACTTTCTTAAGGACTCGTGCTGATTAGTTTTAGACCTCCAATTTGAGGATTCTGTTGAGCTCTTTCTCACTACAGAAACTGACAAAGGGCCTGAGGGCTACTACACAGGTTCTGTAGGACCCATGAGACCATGTGGATTTCGAGCATTAGCCCAGTTTGTACATTGTATGTTTCCGTTTTTTCTTTTGTTTTGTTTTGTTTTTGGTGTCAGTCTTGGGCTAGAACTCAGGGCCTGTGCACTGTCCCTGAGCTTCTGTTGCTCAAGGCTAACAATACTCTACCACTTGAGCTATAGCTTTGCTTCTGGCTTTTTCTTTTCTTCTTCTTCTTCTTTTGGAGGGGATGGGGATACATTTAGTGGAGATAGGAGTCTCACAGACTTTACTGCCCAGGTTAGCCTCAAACTGTGATCCTCAAATCTCAGCCTCCGTGAATAGGTAAGATTACAGGTGTGAACCACTGGCGCCTGGCATGTTGTATGTTTTTGACTAGTTTACCTTCTCAAAAAGGTTGCCAGAGGGTTGGAGAGATGCATATGGAAACGTGTACCTGTTTGGGCTTCTGTATTGTACCTTCTGGTTACAAATGACCTGAAGCCAACATAGCCGGCTGACAAAGAAAAGGAGGCTCCAGGAAGACTGTTCTCTAAGAGCATTGTGAGAAATCCATGGTGCCCTGTGTGGATCTGAGCTACCATCTTCTCACCCCGTTATTGCATTGTGGAGAGAAGTCTAGTCCATGCTTTCCAAGCTGTAGCAAGCCAGTAGGATAGTCTTTCACTCTCCCTATAGTTCCTGCAGAATATTGGGGACATGTCCATCTTATCAAGCAACCAGAGTGAGCAGCAGAATGAAGCACACTGATTGGTCAGATTGACTAGTGGCTCTACCCTCTGGAACTGGGAGGAGGATCAGCCTCCTGTGAATCAGGATTTAGATAGGAGGGGGGTGGTGAGGGAGGGATGGCCATTTCCCTAGAGAAAAACCAGGCTGAGGCTCCCAGAAAGAGAGGAACACAGAGATTGGGGCAGACAAAAACCAACAGATAGCCATGACAGTGCTTCCTTTAGGTGAAAATGGAGAACACCTCATACCTGGGATGTCTCATTTCTGCCCTCCTTAACTGCTCGAAGGCCCCAAACCTGATTCTATATACAGCATTGACACACCTCTGGCGTCCCTGCAGTACAATAGCCAGGTCTTTCCTCCCAGAGGTTGGAGTCACTGGCCTTCTCTGCCCCCTGGGCACTGGCATTGCCCTAAGGCGTGACAGGGGAGGCCATCTGGCCCTTGCCCCACCATGTCATCTCTCCTTGTCCCTGGAAAAGGCACATCGGAGGCAGAAGGTCACAACTTGGGGAGGCACTGCTGTCTCCCAGAAGCGTTTCCCCGATCTCAAGTCTGAAGCAGAGGAAAGCTCCATGAGTCAGACACCTGGCCGGCCCGGGTTTCCCTTTGTGAAATCAACCATCAGAATCAAGTGGCCCAACAATACATAATGCAAATGATGTTTGAATAAAATTAGAAGTTTGAGTGCTCCACTCCCCACTCTCCCAAATATTGGATAGACTTTTTTTTTTAAAGATATGAGTGCTGAGATCACTGGTCCATTTCAATTTTTATTGAAACAAATAAACCCAATAAAAACACTTATGCGGAGAGCTCCAGCTCCACAGTAAAAGAATCACCCAGTATTGAATGTATTGATTTATTTATTTACTGCAACTGGAAAATCGAGTATTGTGTTAATGTATTTTATAAGAATCACATTGCTCGATGAAATGGCTAATTTATTTTAGCGTATACATAAATAGCTAGCAATTTTCCATGAGACAGGCTAATGAAAACGAGGCCATGAAATTGTCTACATTGTGAGGAGTGACGGAGCCGAGTTATTACTGAGAGAGCACTAAGATGCACTGAACTGGCCATCATATCTTTGAACTTTTGAACTGCTACTTACTTGGTGTGATTTATTGATTTTGCTATCTCTCTCTGTGTAGCTCAACTTTTAGTTTTTGCCCAGCAGTGCAGATAAGTAGCATACAAGATTTAATTTCATGGGTATTTGGGGTTAAAACCTATCTTTAAGAAGAATGCTAAACATGTTTTAATAAAACATGAGTTGCAGGGGTTTTAGGTTTCTGTATGATATGGATCTGATAAGAACCAAGTCAGTTAAGAGGCCAGCCCTGAGGTCCAGGCTGGCGAGAAATCTCTGGAAGTTTTTTTTTGTGTGTGTGTTTTGTGTTGTTTTTTTTTAACTAGGCTTAATGTCTTTTTATTCACTCAGCCCCGCTTCGTTGTTAATTACATGTATCATTTATTTGCTTGCCTCTTGTCATTCCGCTCCCTACATGCTTTCCCTAGGTACCTGGTACTGGGATGGTTTCTGGGGGTTTTCCTAGAAGGTGTCACAGGGCTTTGGCTCCCCCGCCCCCCTCCTCCTGGCTAAGGACTGGCTGCTCTTGAAATAGTCCTGTGGGCAGATCACTCCAGGAGCTCAGCATGCCGCCCCAGCGCTCAGCCGGGGAGCTTGCTCAGTGCTGGGCAGGCGGGCCCGGCTAGCTGCTGCTCAGCCCCTCCAGATCCGACCCCTGCCCGTCCACTCTTGCTGTCCTGCTCATCAGCTACCCATGACCTTTTCAACCGGCGGCTTGGGAACTGAGGAGGTGCCGCCATGATCCCGAGTGACAAGAGACAAGAAAACAGCTTTACTTTTTTTTTTTTAATTGTTGCTTTTGGACCTTGCAGAACTTTTCTGAGATATATAACATCTTGGGAACTCCTTCTTGATAATATTTTTATTTCACTCGCAGATTTCTAAAGGATGATATGACAATTGTATTTTACGCTCCCTCCCCCCCCTCCTTTTCTTCCTCCTCTTCTTCTTCTTCTTCTCCTGTGTGTGGGGGTGGCTGGAGGAGGCGGGAAAGAGCTTTATCATTCAAAAGTAACCATTCCTAGAGATTTCAGGTCATAAATTTCCAGGCGCATGAACGGTTAAGACTTCACTCAGTGACACAGTATGTGAATGTGGAATTTTTATGAAGGTAACAGTCTCGTTCTTTCAAAAGGAAAAAAAAATCTGCTTTATTTAGAAGGTACTTTTAAATGATCAAGTAATTTTAACCTTCAGGGAAAGATTGGGGGTGGGAGCAATTATGGAGTAGACAGGGCTTACTTACACAAGGGTTACAAAATTCACATCCCCTTTAATGATTAAACTGGCACGATCTTTATTTGGATGTTAAAAGCTTTTCCTTACATTGCAAACATTCTCAGCAAATATACAGTCTGATATTTGGAAACAGCCAACACTTAAAAAAAAAAAGACAGCCTGTTTGTACTAGGAAATAAAATTAGTGGGAGTGGCTAAAAAGGATTGACCACTGCTACCCCCCTTGGCTGGGGTGGGGGTGGGGGTGGGAGGGAAATCTATTTCATTGCAACTATGTTATTATTTACTTTGTCATACACATCCTAATATGGTTACCTCCTTGTTAGAGCCAGGGGTTGAGAGGCCCCCTCTGGGTGAAAGCTTCTAACTGCCTGAGACAATAAGAAACAAATGGAACAAACTCCACAAAAGGCTTCCCAGAAAATAAGTGTCAAATAAATCCTACAGAACTCTCCCTTCTGCCTCTCAGCCCTCTGTATATGCAAACCGGTTTGTATCCCATCACTAACCATGGTTGAGCTACGTTTGTTTGGACATACAAGCCACTGCCTTTTCTTTTCTTTTCTTCCTCTCTCACTTCTCAGGGCTGGGGATTAATTCCTTGAGACATATCTTTACGGATGTGTCTCAGGAGTTATGTTTCTTGGAGCCTTTTACTAGGAAAATTAAGGTAAGATTGTTGATTTAGTCTGGGACCTTTGTCACTCAAACTAATGCCCATCAGTGATGTAGACATAGGAGAGAAATATTTGCCATTTCGGAGGTCTTTTGTGGTCCCCCTCCCAAATAGAGAGGTGCAGTTGCTTTTAATTATCATGCATGGATTCAAGGAAGGAAAGAAAATGCTACCAGTGGTGGATGAGCTGAGCTGAGGTGTGTACTCACTGGTATAAACACTGCAGAAAACATCCCGGGTGTATGCCAGCACAGCTGTCTGATTAGAAGACTATTTCTGTGGTTTCTCCAGGTCTTCTTGGGGTATTTCATTTTCTTCTCCCTCCCTCTTTTTTTTTTTCCCTCCCTTTCTTTCTCAACTCTCCTGATCTTTTCTAAATCCTCATGGTCTTGAGGCTTGCCTGCTATTATCTGCAACTGCAGAACAAAGGTAGGTTTCTCAACTCTGTGCTTTGGGGGAGGGCCAAGTTATTTTGGGAGGGAAGTCTTCCTAATGCATGAGTGGCTGACCTGAAAGGGTGGAGGTGGGGGGGGGGGGGAGTTGGTGGTGGTGGAGAGATCATGATTCCAGGCAGGGAGGAGAGCGCCTCGCACTGTGGCTGCTACACACTGTGGCTGCTTTTATGTAGCAGAGTTTTTATGTTATACAACTTAAAGAAGCAGCGGCAGCATCTTTCCCGGATTAGACTCCTTAGGTCCTGAGATTCTATACCTATGTGACGTTGTGTATATTTCATTACCAAGCTGCCTTTCAGACATTTGGGGACGGCTGGAATTTGTGACAGCAGATAAGATTTCTGGCTTAGATTCTATGTGCAGTTTATCAACATTAAATTAAAAAAAAAAAACAAAACCAAAACACTCAGTTTTTCTTTTCTCTTCAATTTTGATAGGAAGGTGGGTTTGGGTGACTGACTTATTACTTTTTCTTTTTTTTTTTTTCCCCCTTGGGTCTAATCACTTTAATTCCTGGACACTTTCACTTATTTCTCAATTATTTTGCTCCCAAATTTTTTGCATTCATCTGGTGTTATGTTGGAGCCAAGGTGGAGGTTTGCTGTTTTGAACTAATTGTGCCTGGCTGGGTAGCAATACAATAGAAAGAGGAAGGAGTTCAAGAAATTCATCTTCACCTGAAAGGGGGACGGAAATGGAGTGGTGCAGATTCATAATTGAAAACAAGAGCAAATTAAGCCTTGGTGAAGGATATTACAGGCTATTAATCACAATAAATACCTTTGGCAACGTTGTGTTTGCATTTTATAGTTTTCAGGTTTTTAAAAACAATCAAAAGTCAGTGATTAGAAGAGGGAATAATAGTTCCTTGGCTTGTGAGCTGTGACTTTGTTCACTAGGTCACACTATATTAAAAGTGACCGGTTTGCTCTAGAATCAGGCATAGCATTCTCACGTCGATTTTGAACATGTCTTCATTCGAATGCAGTCTCGGGTTCCTGCCACAGTGCCTGGTTTTTTCCTGGGTATCTCAGCTTTTGTACGCAAACTTGAGTGCTAAGAATTTTAGTTTATGTTCTTCCTATGCCCGTCTGCTTGCCCGTTCCCCTTGGCTTCTCGGATTGCAGATTATCTGTAGCCCTTTCAAGGTGAAGCTCTTTGAGAAAAACAGAAATCCAATGCATTTAACCAAAATCAGCTCGCACAGCTCCAAAGTTTGTATCTTGCAAGGCTGCTAATTATGCTTGTCGTAAAACATATCTGAGTAGAAGGGTCTGAGTCCAAACAGAATCTAGGATTGCTTTAAACATATAACTGTAGTCTGTGCTTTTAAAGAGGTTTTATTTTTACTTTGGGGCCAGAGAAGGAGTGATTGGAATTAGTAGCCTTTAATTAGACGGGGAGATATTCAAATTTTACAGGGATTTATGTTAGAACATGGAATGGCGGGTGGCTCTCTCCTCATTATGAATCCTCCCTGCACATAATGAGGTTCATCATTAGTTGATGGAGTGAATTTGCCCTAGCTCTTCCTTGAAAGGCACATAATTTACATACTACTTCAGAGCCTAAGCTTTAATGGATTCCTCGATGAATAAAATGAAAAGCTACTTTCTTTAAATTTTTGAACACTGTTTAGATAATACGATTTTAATAAGACATTCAATTTGCTTGTTAAGTATATTTGAAAGTGCTTTTTTTTTTTTCCTTTTGGACAAAATATATTTTGGCTTGCCTTGCTGTGTATCACAGTGTTGGTTTCTCTCACAGAGGTGGAAGGGGTAACTTGCTAAGAAATGAGGGGTAGGGGGTGGATCTTATAGCGCTTTCTGCATGTGAGCCTCATGGTTATTGACAAGCCATTTTGTGTAGGAGCTCTTCTGATAGTAAATGGCTATAACAAAAAAATAATTGAAAGCCAGCCTATTATTAAGCCTGTTATTATATGCCTGTTATTAGTGTTTTGCATGTCTGAAGTGTATGTGCATGTGGACACCAGCTAACATTGATGACATAGCCAGGGGTGCCTCACGATGTATTTTAAAGAATGGAGTGCACAAAGTTCCTGGTATATAGGCTGTGTGGGTAGAAACTGCTGGTCTAGCTGTGATTCAAGGAGGAGAAATGGAGTTTGGGAGGCTGTCTGATATGTTCTCAGGCCATCAACTGAGCACTATGCTGGTCTACCCCCATAAATCCACCAAGGTCTTCTGGTTCTGTCATTCTTCTCTCTTCGGGATGGAATGGCTAGAGACAGCAGCTTGACTCGGCACAATTTGAACAAGATGTCTTTTAAATAAGTAAGAGTACTTAATAAGAGCCTGTTCCTGAATACTGTCCTTTGCTTGTTAGAGACAGGTCGCCCTTGCATTGCTGTCACTATCACAAGAAGAAACGGGTTTCTGGTGGTTTGTCACTTTCAGAAGCCGGGAAGGGAAAGCCTTGTTTTGATAGAATGTTTTATTACCTGAAAATGATCAGCATATATTAACATTAATAGAATAGTCCGTGTCATTCTTTTTTTTTTCTTTTAGGTAATTTACCTCTGCTACAGACCTGTCTGCTTTTTTTTTCCCTAAATCTTTCTTCTAAAACATATATTTGTTTAGAGAGTTTTCACTGAAGTGTACATGACAATTACAGCTGTTCATTAACAAAATTGGGTATTTGTTTTAAACTTTAACCAATCACTTTGATATGCTAATTATGGTGTAATTTAATTTGAGCCCTGTAATGATGATGCCGTTATTATGGACATAAATGATGCAGTTAAGCTGAGAGTAATCTCATTTGCATACTGTACATGCCAGTAAATTAAGCCCTTTCTTCGACTGCTTCAGCTTTAATTTTCCACTTCTTTTCCCACAGCTCCTTTCAGCCCCTCTCTCATAAACCCACTTTGTAATAGTCCTGATGACTGTTTGATGTGAAGAGTTTCCGAACCACAATAACGCACGACAGAAGCTGTAACATTTAAAGGCTTCATTATCTTGCTGAGTGTCCCTTTAAGAAGGCAGGGTTTAGAGTAGGGTAGCAGAGACACAAGTGTCCTTCCCTTGGTTATGACAGCCCCTCTCGCCTCCCCCCCCCCCCCCCCCGTTAAAGTAATATGAGAGGCCAAATGCTCTCCACTCACCCCTAAGTCAGTCTTAGGGGTTATTATTTATGCATGATGTTTTCCTCCATTCTGCTCTAACTGGCGGTCACCACTTCGCTTCAGCAGCAGTAGATTTTATGAGATTTCTTGACCGGGTTTGGAGGAAGAAGTTTAATTTTGTTGGAATATTCAGATCCCTTGCATCTGGGTCTTTAGAGATGAGATGATACCATGAAACAATGCTGAGAAGTGACTTCCTGCCATTTGCAAAAGCAGTACCTCATTTTTCCTCTGCCTAGATGGGTGAGAATGGTGGCCCTTTGCGTGTGGTTTCCTCCATCTATTAAGCCCCACGCTCCTCCCTTGAGCCAGTAGAGTAGACTGGCCATGTGCTTTTTCATAGTCTTTGGCCAGCGCAATACGATTCCATTTGCACCAAAGAAGACACAGAGCGTAACTAAACTCTTCTGTGTCTCAAAGACATTCTCCCCTGTGGCGCTCACTGAAGTGGGTGGGAGAGGAGTGTGTGGAGGGCGGGCTGTAACTGTGCTGTTCAAGGGTCATAGGCCTAAAAATAGTTGCAAGCTGTTTGACTCTCCTGCAGGCTACTTCCTCACAAATGGAAGTGTTAAAAAAAATAATAATTGTGTTCATCTTTATTTCATGGAGCCATGAGGGTCTTAACCTTGGCTTTTGAACATCCCATCGCACACTCTTTTTTGTTTTGGTCAGTTGTAGGGCTTGAACTCAGGGCCTGGGTGCTGACCTTGTGCTCTTTTACTCAAGGCTAGCACTCAACACTTTGAGCCACAGCTCCACTTGCAGTTTTCTGGTGATTAATTGGAGATAAGAGCCTCCTGGATGTTCTTGCCTGGACTGGCTTTGAGTCGCGGTCCTTAGATCTCAGCCTCCTGAGTAGCTAGGGTTACAGGTGTTGGCCACTAGTGCCCAGCTTCTTTGTAACTCTTGGCCCACACTTCTTACCAGTTGATTCCCAGCCCTGCCCCAAACAGTCTTCCAATCATCCTAGGCAGCCGTTTCTAATATTTTGGCAGGAAGGAATTTCTTGGTGTTGGTACCATGAATTGTACTTGGGACCTCCTCAGGCACGAGTGGAATATGGACTTGTTGCCCAGCTCTGGGAATTGTCATGGAGCTGAACATCTTCTAGTTGTGGTTGTTGTCTCCAATCCTGAACTGAGGGCCTGAGCACTGTCCCTGGCTTCTCTCTGCTCAAGGCTAGCACTCTACCACTTGAGCCACAGCGCCACTTGAGGACTCGAACCCAGGGCTTCTTGTATACAAGGCAAGCAGTCTACCACTAGGCCATAATTTATGCTTAAAGGACCACATAGCCTTTAAGGACTTTTCTCCCTTCCCCCTGTAGAGAAGCTCACAAGTGTCATGATCTGCAGAGGCGCCATGGTTGAGAGTGTCTGCACTTCCATATTCAGCATTAGATTTTTTCAAACAGTGTTTGGGTTTGTGGCTTTTAATGTAGTAGAATATAGGAACAGATCAAGGATTTTATATCGTAGGGCCTTTTATTTTGCTATATACTAAAGACTTAGACATTCTTAGTTCAGACCAAGGAACTAATAAGCAAGCATCCCTTCTCCCTGCAAAATGTCTTGCTTCTAAGAATGGGACATAAGTAGGTGCCCAAGACATAAGCATTTTGCAGGCAAAAATCCCAACACTATACCAAGTAGGTGTAGAAGAAGGATTTCTCCAGTCCAGTTAACCTGCTTAACTCCTCCCAGTTAATAATAAGTGACATGGAAGGATTCCATGGAAGAAATAGACAGCAAAGTGCTTCCTGCCTGCAGACTAGGTGATGCTCACCTGGAGTGTGAGCTCACGCTCCTCTCAAGTGGCCCCTCCCCTGTCAGTGCGGGAGCCGCTCACCAAGGCGGTGCTCAAGAGCCATTCTAGAGCAGAAGCCGCTGCGGATGGCCTTTACTAGCAGTTCAGCCACAGCTGACGGCTGGAGCTGCGCTAAGAGGCTCCCAGGGATTGTCCAAGTGGGTGCTGCCATTCTCCTTCTTGATGAGGCCACTGTGATGCGGATGCCACCTCGGGTCCCAGGGCTGTAGGTGCTGGAGCTCAGACTTGGGCTCCTTGAGAACTACTACAGAGTTCTCATTCCTGGCCACCGCTGCACCTGTTTGTCATCATCCACACTGCCTGCATACAGGTACACACACACACACACACACACACACACACACACACACAGAGAGGTGCATGTACATACAACCTACACAACTCCCAAAAGGCATGTATCCATTGTGCAAATTTATACACACGTGCATGCATACACACAGATGCACCTATGACACCCCCTAGAGGTGTGCATTTATTGTGTAACCTCATTTAGGTATCAAGCTAAGCCTCTTTTATTTTTGTAGCATCCTGGCAAAATAGCTGTTATTTGTCCCTCGTTACTAATGTAGAAATAAACATTTACTCAGATTCAATAACTGGCTCACAGAGATAAAAACTGGCAGGCTGGGGCTTCGAACCTCAACTTGTCTGCCTGGAAAACCATTGCTCACTTCATCAACCCTGCTGGCTCCATATTAATAATCTGTACATGGCCTGCCCCTAAGATGGTTAACTGCCATAAATTCCATGCCTTACTGTAGTGTGTAAGGCTTGTCACACTTATCTTATATTGGGGGGATTTGGGCTTTTAACTGTGTTGATCTAAATAATGGAGAATCTCCTAATTTCTCAGTCTTTCCTTGTGATATAAATTCCTGGCAAGAAGCCACCTTCTCTCTCTCCCTCCGCCCCCTCTAGACACCCGAGCTAGACTGTAGTTCAATTCTTTTCTTCTTGGGGGAGGGCAGTGCTGTGCTTGCCTCCTTCTCTCTGATTGAAGTCTTCCTTAGTGTTATCTTGACAGGTGACAGAATGAATATCAGCGGTGGAGTCTGAGGTACGTGCAACCGTATGTGCTTGCGCACAGATTCGTGTGCACCCATGGGCTCCTGGTCTGTCTTTGTCATGAGGTGTGTTGTGTGTTTCAGGCCACAGGGGGAGAGGAAGTTGTAGGAAAATCTCAAGGATATTCTGTAGCTTGTGTTCCTAGTGCTGACTTTCCAGGGGGGTTGCTTGGCTCCTTCTCAGCAGTCCAGATTCCAGAATGGCAGAAATCCCTTCCCCTTATCATACACAATCTCTGCCAACCCCTGAGTGACAGCACACGCAGGGCCCTGTGTGACTGTACGCACCACATACAACATGGAGGCCGTCACGTGTGGCTTTCTTGAGTTTGATGCACTGTAAGTAGAGCCGTTATCTTAGAGTTCGGAGAAACTTCATTGAAGAAGAGATCCACTCCGTCCCGTTCATCACTTCTCTATTGATTCTGTGTTGTAATTATTCTAAGCTTGATATATTAAGTTATGTCAAATGTATTTTAAAAACTCAACTAATTTCACCTTATCTTCTTTCTAAATGTGACTACTAGAAAAACGTCAAATTTTCAGTGTCACTTGTGTGTGTTGGGGGGCTTTTGGTGTGTGTCCCTGGGAGAATAGAGTTCTAGAATGTTGTTTCTCTAAACAGATCACCATGACTGGTGGGCTTGAGAAGCCTGGCCCCCAAGATTTATTCTGAAAATATACCACAAAGCAGTGCACTGTCGGAGGACTGCCCAGAACAATCGTAGGAAACGGGCTGTATCTGCAGATACAGCCTCTGCTGAGACCCAGCCCATGACCTCCATGGGAGAGGAGAAGGAAATGATCTCCTTGATCCTTTCAGTACCTTGTGCTTCCCAAAGGGATGGGTGATGTAGCACTTACCCCTGTTTCAGCAAACTTGGACTTTCGAGAAGTTTCTATACCTGTCAGGTATCCCTGATGCTATTCAGACTTGGGTCACCTAGTGAGCATTCCATTAGCATGTCCCCCAAGAGGGCAGACTAGAGGCTCCTGGGTGGTATCTGCCCTGGGCTCTGGGTAACTTCAGGAATTAATGCACAAGATCTCATACCACAGCTTCCCTATGAGGAATATGTTCATGTCTTTCTTTCTTAGCCCCGCAATCCACTTTTTTTCTACTTGACACAGACAAGTGTATTCTTCTAAAATACGCTCTATGTGTAAACATGAAGGATAACCACCATTGGGTGAATGCACTGGTTAGGTCCCCGCCTTCATGAGGCCTGTTGAAGGAGTTAGAAATTGCTCCTAGCTAAAACATGAAAACTCAGTGGTTGCTGAGCCCCAGCTGTGTTGTCTGACTTCTAAGAAGATTCTTTGGAGGCTTGTTCAGTGGTTCATACCTGTAATCTCAGCTACTTGGATGGCTGAGATTTGTGAGAATCACAATTTGAAGCCAGCGTGGGCATAAAGATTATGAGACCTCATCTCAACCAGTAAAAAGCTAGCCATTGTGGTGCATGCCTGTCATCCCAGCTATCAGGAAAGGAAAGCATAAGCAGCATAGTTAGGTAGAAAGTGAGAACCTATTTAAATATAACCATTGTTGGTTCAAGCGGCAAAGTTCCTGGCAAGTATAAGACATAAGACTGAATTCAAATCTCAGTATCACCACCACCAAAAGAGAGAGACAGAGAGACTCATTGAACACTGAGGTATAGCACCGTGGTAGAACCCGTGCCTTGCCCCGATGAGACCATCAACTACACATTCAACATCGAAACAAAAAGGTTCTACGATTTTTTTCCAAGAGGCTTTATAACCAGTGTCTATTAATGCTCCCCATATTTGATTCATTGCGCAGAAAACTTAGGGGCTTCACGATCGTAATGGCAGATTTTCAGTAACTCCAAGCCTGGTAGAGGTCCACACCTCAAGTATTCAGTCCCTACATGCCATGCCAGCCGCTGGAATATCGCAGCGGAGGTTGATCGGTGGCCTCTTTGCTAAGATCTTTTTCCCCCCCTTATCAGAATAAATGGA
This sequence comes from Perognathus longimembris pacificus, assembly GCF_023159225.1. NCBI lineage: Eukaryota > Metazoa > Chordata > Mammalia > Rodentia > Heteromyidae > Perognathus > Perognathus longimembris. The sequence continues at coordinate 58,972,746 of NC_063170.1, read as the reverse complement.
AGCCGTCGCAGAATGAGCACATGGAAATTATAGCTGTCACATTTGTCCATTAAAAGCAGACATTAAAGTGGGATGTTACCCCCACTTTACTTTGGGGTCCTTGAGAAGTCAGGGGATGGGCCGTTTAGCTGTGAGACGGCCAGGGGAAGACTCTGTCCTGGCAAAGATCAGTTCTCAGCCCGCAAGGTGCCCACTTACTTGTTAAGTGCTTTACAGTCTGTCACCCCTCCCTCCGCCCTCCTCCGCCTAGAAGCTGCCGCTTCATTAGTATCAATTGGTTTTCAGGGTGTTTAGATCTCTGGGCCACTGGCACCCTGGCTATGATTACTGCCTGGAATTTTCCATACAGCACTTCCATTTTCTATCATCCTACCCCCAGTTGGCCTAATATCCACTCTTTGAACCTTCACAGAAAATAATGCTCATGGCTGCTTTTATTCTGTGTCTATCTGGGGAAGAAAATGCCTTCAACTCCTCTGCACTCCATGTGTCACTGCCAACACCCCAGCCAATCATTTTCTGAGCCTAACTGGAGAGTGTTCTAGAAGGTGTCCTTGGATGAGAAGACATGACTGAGGCAGGACAACTTGAGCAGGATAGCACTCAGCCACGGGCCCCGACACACTGGCTTGTCCGTTCTTTCTGGTCTCCGATGGAGTCTCAGTGTGCTGGTTGGATTAATTTGGAGCTGGAAGGTCCTGAATGGGTATGATGCTCTGGTTATCCACAAAGGTTGTTTTTTTTTTTTTTTAACATTATGGATGAGAGTTTATTGTTTTTTTTGTTGTTGTTTGTTTTTTGTTTTTGTTTTTGTTGCCAGTCCTGGTGCATGGACTCAGGGCCTGAGCACTGTCCCTGGCTTCTTTTTGCTCAAGGCTAGCACTCTGCCACTTGAGCCACAGCGCCACTTCCGGCTTTTTTCTGTATATGTGGTGCTTGAAAAATCGAACCCAGGGCTTCATGTATACGAGATGAGCACTTTACCACTAGGCCACATTCCCAGCCCGAGTTTATTGTTTTGTACATAGGTTATTGTACATCTAAAGGCTAGTTCGCTGACTCTCAGAAGTATCCCTGTATTTTTATCCCCACAAATGGACATTCAGCAACCAGTGCTACTGGTTAGTCCTGAAGTGAGTTTGTTTAACCAAGGGCTGTAAAGGTTGAAGAAAAGCCAAGCTTGGTAACCAATACCTGCAGATGATAAATGGTATCCAGGCAGGTGTCATAGTGCACAGCTATAATCCCAGCACTTGGGAGGCTGGGGTAGAAGGATTATAAGTGGAGACCATGTGAGTTACATTGAGAGACCTTGTCTCCAAAAATAAACATAAAGGGGGCTGGGAATACAGCCTAGTGGTAGAGTCCTTGCCTCACATACATAAAGGCCTGGGTTCGATGCCTCAGCACCACATACATAGAAAAAGCCAGAAGTAGCACTATGGCTCAAGTGGTAGAGTGCTAGCCTTGAGCAGAAAGAAGCCAGGGACAGGGCTCAGGCCCTGAGTCCAAGCCCCAGGACTGGCAAAAAAATAAATAAGAATAAAAGATAAATGTAAGGGTCAGGGCCATGGCTCAAGTGATAGAGCACTTGCTAGGCAAGTATGAGGTTCTAAAATCAACCAAAATACCATGAAATTGAATAAGCATAAAAACCAACAAATAAAATTCCAAAGAACATTAAAAACACCTCCTTACACACTCCAAAAGAAACTTAATGAAATTTTATTTGGGAAGAACATTGCTGTTACTTAGTCTTTCACTTTCTCTTTTTCTTCTACCTCATGCAATTAAAAAGTATTTATACCTGCCTTTCTTACTGTGCTCCAAAAGCACACAGTTCTTACTCTTCGTTTTCCTATGTATTATCCCCAGGAACCAGAGCTGGCAGTGGTAGCTCACTTCTGTAATCCCAGCTACTCAGGAATAGAGCGTGCGAGGCCTGAGACTCAAAGACAGCTAAAGCATAATAATAATAATAATAATAATAATAATAATAATAAAGACCCCCTCTCTACTGACGAACTGAGGGTAGTGGCACACTTTTGGATCCCAGCTATGTTGGAGGCATAGATTGTCCGAAGTTGTCCGAAGTTGGTTTTGGGCAAAAAAGAAAAAAGTCAGACTCTATCTGAAAACTAAACAACTAAAGGGGAAGAAAAGAGACCAAGGGTTATGTTTCAAATATAACTCTTCAGAAATTTATATGACTCAAGTCCCAAGTCCTTTTCTTGATGATATAATTTTTTTGGTTTTTGTTTTGAAACTTGCATTCTGTATTTTTATTTCTTTGAGAGCTTGGGACACAAATAAACTTCTTGCATTAGAGATGACTTGTGAATTCATTTTAGCTTTTGCTTACTATGACGATCACATGGGACGTCAGTTGAGGGGTCCACTAGCAGATGGGTAAAACTCCTGTCACATCTCCTTCTTTGCCAGTTCTCATAACAGACATTACTAATCAATCACAGTACTTGTTCTCCACAAGCTTGTGACTGTGCCCTATGAATCTTTCAAAAGGGTGCCAGGCACTGCTAATCAATAGCATTTGGCATGAAATCCATTAACCCTCACAGCTGTTACATGTTATGATTTACTAGATATGAACTTGGCGGAATGAAGGAGACTAATAAATAGTGGCGTGTCTCTGACCTTGACCCTCACCAACGTCCTTTTCCATTATCTTAGTTTGTGGAGCCACCTGGTCCTTAGGAGTTGGACTTCTAGACCTGTTTCAGCTGTGAGCAAGAATAGACCAAAGGACCTCCTAAAATGTCTGTGGGGTGGTAGTTTTGGAATAGACCACATACCAATCTGCCCTGAGCCATGTAAGTCTTTCTTGGGTATGCCATTCTCTTTCCCCCAGAAAAATGTGATCTTGTATCACCGAGGAGGTTGAATTTGCCTCTGGCAAATTGCCTATTCTTCTCATTGTAGACTTATAGGATTCTCAGTCCTGATAACCCACATCATGGATACCCCCTTAGACTGATTTAGTTGAGTCTATCAATATTTATTTATATACTAGACAGAAAATAAAATGAACTTCTTCTATCCAATCATGTTTTATCATTGTAACTGTTCAGATTTGTTTTCTTAGAATTATAGTTAGGTAGGTACAAAGATAGGATAGACAGATAAGAGTTTTTGGTTAAATAAAGAAAAGTTTGAAGTATATATAGTTTTCACTCTCTTTAAACATCACCACTAGCTTAAGCTTTGTTTAACTGCCCTCCTTATGATTGTAATAAACTATTTCTTGGAAGATTAAGAAAAGAACTCTTTATTGAATTATATAACGCAGGTGTGGGCAGATCAGCTCTTCTTTATTAGCAAGCCGGGAAGTCTTGTGTTTGGTTTCTTATATTTATAAAGTAGAAAGGGAATAGTTCACCTCCTCTATTATATAAAAACGAAGCATGTCGGCAGACACTACCATGTCTAAACGTCACTGGGCTGGTTTTTAGTGAATTTTTGAATTTTAAAGCCTTTCTCTTCATCTTTCCTTGTCAGGATCAGTGATCTTGATTGACATAAAGAAGTTATGTTAAGACAAATTGTCTTCTTTGAAAGAAAAGGGTACTTTTGCTGCCACTTGTAAAAACACGTTTTGTTTTGTTTTGTTTTTCACTAAATGGACTTGTCTCTGACTAAAAGTGGATTTGCAAAGTGACCTTCTTAAAGAAGAGTACAAGCCAGGTGACAGTGGCTCATGTATGTAATGCTAGCTACTCAAGACACTAAGATCTAGAGGATCACAGTTCAAGGTCAGTCATGCATTGAAATTTGCTGACTCAAATGTTATTGTTCCAGCCTTGCCATCCTGAGGCCCTGAGTTCAAGCCCCTAAACCACCACAAAGAAAAAAAAAAAAGAGTTAAAAAAACACCCAAGTAATTGTATAGTCAGAAACTACTGGAATATTTTCTCTTTTCTGGCAAGCTTGCCATACTTGTAGGTGTATTTCAAATGGAACAGAATGTGTGAAAGCCATTTAAATGATTATTTGATAATTTAATAAAGGAAAATGCTTCAAGCCACCACACCCCTCCTACAGCTCATAAGTGATGCCACCTACTGTGAAAATATTTTACAAAACACTTTCCTTCGGAATCCGAATCAAACAGCAATTGCAAAATAAAATGGGGGAGAGTTTTCTTTTGGCTCTTTCCAATTTTGAGAGCAGACTGTTAACTCCACACCAAGTAGCAACTTGGTGCCTTTCAGGTTTGGTACAGTGTTGGCTCAGAATTGACCTAGTATATTTGTGCTTCAATAACTGTTTGAGTCGAAGATGCACTTGGTACTATAAATTACAGTGTTTACCATCCCAAAACTAAGAGAGAGATATTTTTCCCTCTCTTACGGGTTCTTTGGGGAGGGGAAGATTTCAGAAGCCTTCATTATTCAGTGCCCTGGGCAAGCAGAATTAAGTACCTCTGAGGGCAGGTTGGCATGGCCAAAACAATCTTCTGTGTAGCTAGAGGTGTCGTGGCCCCAGACTGAGGCAAAAGTTCCTGTCATTATCCCATTCAGT